>NC_092872.1:341617798-341797798 GCF_028372415.1 Notamacropus eugenii
CTTTGTCCCTCCCCCAAAGATGTAAATGTAGCTTGTGATTCTCCTCTGCTCTTTCCTCCCTAATTCTCTATAAGCAATGAGTATAATGAAACACTAACAAAGAAAAGAAGTAACAAAAGCCAACAGAATAGCTCCCTTTCTCCCTAATTTCCCCTCCTCTTGATGTTTAGCACTATCTCTGTAACTTACAATCCAGACACAATTGCAATGAACTCAAGCAGATTATGAGGACAAGGACTCATGAGTGTTCATCTGCATTCACTCCTCCTACATTTTTTGTCTGCATTATTGTCCGTTTGCTTGTCAGCTCCTGTACTTCTAGTTGGATGAAAAGAAGATGGGATGTCCCATCTTCTCTGTCTGTCTGTCTGTCTGTCTGTCTCTCTCTCTCTTCTGGAAGTCAAAAGAACCCAAAGAGACTGAAGAGACTAAATCTGCTTTATCTCTTGATCTTGTCAATTCTGCCCTGTCCTTCATGCAGGCACAGGGTATTGATCTCCACCAAGGAGGAGAGACACATACCAATGGGCTGTGGAGCTCAGGTTGCACATAATTTTAAATGGAAATCTAGAATGGTTGAACTGATTTCCAACTTCACAGCAAGCTTGTTAGTCATACGATTCAGAGCTAGAAGGAGCCTTGGAGATCAGCTAATACAATCTCTGCATTTTATAGATGAGGTGAAAAGAGGCCCAGAGAAGGTTTGCTCCAAGTTAGCAAGGAGGTAAGTAACAGAACTGAGATTTAAACCCAAATCTTCTGAGTTTGGAGGGGGCTTTTCCAATAAGATACAATGATAAGGTGGAAATGAGGACCACAGAACCATAGGGGCCACAGGCAATCTAGACAAAGGACCATTTGGTAGTCAAAGTACTTGGTAACACAAAACATGTGACTACACTTCTCTCTCCCTTTGCAAATCTTTCAAGAGCTCTTTGCTTGACCCTCCTTTCTTTTTTTCCTGTCCTACTCTGTATCCTACTTACTGTAGGACTAATATCGACTAAGGTCCATGCCACTAGGCTAGACTAGTTTTTCATGTAACTGTTCTGAAAACTTAATTGGTTTGAGTAATTCACTGGCTGGTTACCCACTTGCAAGCACCTAAGGAGGACTCAGTGGTTCCTTCCTTAGGGTTGCCACAATCTTTAGACAGGTGTTGTTATGGCCAGCAACAAAGACAGGGAAGCTGCTCCTAACTGAATTAATTCTGTGTCTTTGCTGAGCTTTTCTAGGCTGTGTCTAAGCAAACCATATTTTATCAACTGTTCAAATATCTATGAGTGTTTCATATCATTCTAGTCCTGAACCTGATGCACTGGAGTCTGATGTCTAGAACTCTGGCCTATTTCTTCCTATGTCAGAAATAATCAGAATTACATTGTAAGCTCCTGGATAGCAGGGACTTTGTCTTTTTTCATTTCTATATTTCCAGAACTCTAAGGTCTTGCTCATTGTAGGTGCTTAGTATTTATTAAATTGATCTGTTCAGAGGGGGGTAGATTAGTTCACTTTAGGATTTAGAAGCTCCCCAGACAGCTTGAAAATCTGCTTCCCAATAACATTTGGATTGGGGGCAGCCTTTGCAATGATCTTCAAAGGTCAGGGAGTTATGTGTACTTTCTCAAGATGTTCTGGGGTGCACCAATATACCAGACATATGGAGATAATGAAACTGGAAGAGATGTTGGAAGCCTCAGAAATGCCTTTGCAGCTGTAGTACTGAAGGGAGGCACTATTTCCCTTAAGCTCAATCACATTAAGATATAATAAGGGGGGGGTGGAGCCAAGATGGCGGAGTAGAAAGACACACATACACATAGCTCCAAACCCACAACCCATAGAATGACTACAGGGAAGTAACTCACGGCGAATTCTGCACCCAGAGGCCACGGAACATTGGAGCGAGGGAGATTTCTGTTCCAGAGAGACCTGCAAACCTCTCGCGGGGGGTCCTTCGTGCTGCGGACTGGGCGCTGGGAGTGGGAGCTGAGTGCAGCCCTGCTGCAGCCGCGGCAACGAGAGGAAAAGATCTGAGCGGGCTTCAGGGACGGGATCTCCAGCGGCCACGCGGGTCCCTCCACCCACAGGTGACAGGGGTCGGTGAGAGAGTCTCTTTGGCGGGTTGAGAGGGGAGTGGGGTGCCCCCATAATTCAGGCCCCCCCTGGGAGGTAGAAGCTGAGAGGCGGCTGCAGACAGGGGCTCCCCAAGCGGGCGGGAGCCTGAATCCATTGTGGAAGGTCTGTGCATAAACCCCCTGAGGGAACTGAGCCTGAGAGGCGGCCCTGCCCTGACCTCAGCACCTGAACACAATCTCATACTGAATAGTAGCCCTGCCCCTGCCAAAAGCCCTAAGGCTGGAAGCAGCATTTGAATCTCAGACCCCAAACGCTGGCTGGGAGGATCAGGAGGCCAAGTGGGTGTGAAGAGAATATTCAGAAGGCAAGTCATTGGCTGGGAAAATGCCCAGAAAAGGGAAAAGAAATAAGACCATAGAAGGTTACTTTCTTGGTGAACAGGCATTTCCTCCCTTCCTTTCTGATGAGGAAGAACAATGCTTACCATCAGGCAAAGACACAGAAATCAAAGATTCTGTGTCCCAGCCCACCCAATGGGCTCAGGCCATGGAAGAGCTCAAAAAGAATTTTGAAAATCAAGTTAGAGAGGTGGAGGAAAAACTGGGAAGAGAAATGAGAGAGATGAAAGAAAAGCATGAAAAGCAGATCAGCTCTCTGCTAAAGGAGACCCAAAAAAATGTTGAAGAAATTAACACCTTGAAAACTAGCCTAACTCAATTGGCAAAAGAGGTTCAAAAAGCCAATGAGGAGAAGAATGCTTTCAAAAGCAGAATTAGCCAAATGGAAAAGGAGATTCAAAAGCTCACTGAAGAAAATAGTTCTTTCAAAACTAGAATCGTACAGATGGAGGCTAAGGACTTTGTGAGAAAGCATGATATCACAATACAAAACCAAAAGAATGAAAAAATGGAAGATAATGTGAAATATCTCATTGGAAAAACAACTGACCTGGAAAATAGATTCAGGAGAGACAATTTAAAAATTTTGGGACTACCTGAAAGCCATGATCAAAAGAAGAGCCTAGACATCATCTCTCATGAAATTATCAAGGAAAACTGCCCTGAGATTCTAGAACCAGAGGGCAAAATAAGTATTCAAGGAATCCACAGAACACCGCCTGAAAGGGATCCAAAAAGAGAAACTCCTAGGAACATTGTGGCCAAATTCCAGAGTTCCCAGGTCAAGAAGAAAGTATTGCAAGCAGCTAGAAAGAAACAATTCAAGTATTGTGGAAATACAATCAGGATAACACAAGATCTAGCAGCCTCTACATTAAGGGCTCGAAGGGCATGGAATAGGATATTCCAGAAGTCAAAGGAACTAGGACTAAAACCAAGAATCACCTACCCAGCAAAACTGAGTATAATACTTCAGGGGAAAAAATGGTCTTTCAATGAAATAGAGGATTTTCAAGCATTCTTGATGAAAAGACCAGAGCTGAAAAAAAAAATTTGACTTTCAAACACAAGAATGAAGAGAAGCATGAAAAGGTGAACAGCAAAGAGAAGTCATAAGGGACTTACTAAAGTTGAACTGTTTACATTCCTACATGGAAAGACAATATTTGTAACTCTTGAAACATTTCAGTATCTGGGTACTGGGTGGGATTACACACACACACATGCACACACGCACACATACATAGAGACAGAGTGCACAGAGTGAATTGAAGAGGATGGGATCATATCTTAAAAAAAAATGAAATCAAGCAGTGAGAGAGAAATATATTGGGAGGAGAAAGGGAGAAATGGAATGGGGCAAATTATCTCTCATAAAAGAGGCAAGCATAAGACGTTTTGGTGAAGGGGAAAAGAGGGGAGGTGAGAGAAAAACATGAAGTCTACTCTCATCACATTCCACTAAAGGAAAGAATAAAATGCACACTCATTTTGGTAGGAAAACCTATCTCACAATACAGTAAAGTGAGGGATAAGGGGACAAGCAGGGTGGGGGGGATGATAGAAGGGAGGGCATGGGGAGGAGAGTGCAATTCGAGGTCGACACTCATGAGGAGGGATAGGATCAAAAGATAATAGAAGTAATGGGGGACAGGATAGGATGGAGGGAAATATAGTTAGTCCTATACAACACAACTATTATGGAAGTCATTTGCAAAACTACACAGATTTGGCCTGTATTGAATTGCTTGCCTTCCAAAGGGAAGGGGTGGAGAGGGAGAGAGGTAAAGAAGTTGGAACTCAAAGTGTTAGGATCAACTGTAATGTTCTTACCACTAGGAAATAAGAAATACAGGTAAAGGGGTATAGAAAACTATCTGGCCCTACAGGACAAAAGAGAAGAAGGAGACATGGGCAGAGAGGGATGATAGAAGAGAGAGCAGATTGGTCACAGGGGCAATTAGAATGCTTGGTGTTTGGGGGGGGAGGGGATAAAAGGGGAGAAAATCTGTAACCCAAAATTTTGTGAAAATGAATGTTAAAAGTTAAATAAATAAATTTAATTATTAAAAAAAAAAGATATAATAAGGGATAACTCAAAATTCAGGAATATTACTGTTCCCATTCTCTTGCTCCCAAGGTACCCTTTGTATCAAGGGAATGATGGGGTTCATACTCTGGGAGCCTCCTTGAGCTCCCCTTGAATCTTTCCACTTAATCTGGTCTTTCTTACTCAAATCTAGTCTTCTCATTTGTTCCAGCAGTCTCAGGAAACCCATGGGCTTTTCCTTATCACTGTGCTCAGGTCTCTGTTGCACCTCCCGCCCTTGATGCCATCTAAACCCCATTCCCGAGGGTCCTGACCACTTCCATCAAGATCTGTATTCATTCCCGTACTGCCCCTATCTGCTTCCCATCCAAGCCCTCCATTGTCTGATATCTCCTGATTGCCTCCAGTTCTTTCCAACCCTTAACCAGTTATCCCCTCCTTGGACTTCTCAAGACCCTCCCTAAACCCCTTCTCCCATCACCCTAGACTACCAGACCACCCTCAGATCCCTCTTATATTCTTTTCTGTATTTAAATTCCATCTCACCTCCATGAAGGCACTCAGATCAAATCCAGCTCAGACTCCATCTAGCTGAGATTCTATCCGGCCTGCTGGTGAATACAAGTGTTACAAATGCTTTGGCTCTTTAAGAGCCAACCCAAGATGGCGAATCTTTAATAAACTTTGTCTTTCTTTGGCTTTAAGAAGACTTGAGTTGAATTCATTCGAGTAGGACCCAGTGTATTAGTATTTTGGGGTTCCCAGAACCTGTGAACCTTGTCAGGAACATCTTCATTTTCTGCCATGAGTCACTTTTGCTCTTTCCCTTTCTCCCAGCATTCTTTGTCCCCTATTTTTCTTATCTCTTCCCCAAACCTCAACACCGCTGCCCCATTCACCTTCTATTCCTTTCCTCTTTTCTGTTTCTTATCTTTGTCCTTTTCTTTGGAAGCCTTTTCTCTTCTCCCCTTCCCCCCATCTTTCTCTTTCAATAATACATGGCACACTTTGACAAGCATTCATTGTGTGTCTTTCTTGTGCCAAATAAAGTTGATCCTGCCCTCAGGGAGCTCATTCAGTTGTCTTTCTAAAGGTTTCTTTTTGCCTCTGTTGGTTTTGGAATTTTTCTTTTTGATTTTTATCCTATTCTCCTTGTCTCAAGCATATATCTAACAGCACAAGAGACTTGATTCTATCTGTTTTGATTCAGAGCTTTTTAGGGTAGTATGGTTCTGAGCAAGACACTGTCTGTGGCTTAGAACATCTCTTTATCTTGTGTTGCTCATGAACCTGTATCTTGATTTCAATCTCTAGAATGACCATAATTATTGAATCATTCTTGTTTCTGTGTGTCTTTGTGTCATCAGGCCCTAGTTCTATTCTGGATATGGTTTTTAATAAGAAAAGGAAAATTGTTTTTTCCTTTAAAGAGCTGGTTAACTCTAATAATGTTAACATAATATCAATGCCCTTACATTTTCAAAGCTAATTTCTTATACACTTTTTCCCTTCTTTCCTTGATGCTTCTCTTGTGATAATGCAAGACATTATGCATTATGCATTATCAGGGCAAAACATATGAAGTTGTCTGATAGAGTAACTCCCTCAAATAGTCCCATACTCATACCTCTGAGTCGAGTTGACAATATTGGTTTTTAGTTCAGTTGCCTTTTTGTGCTGTTTTGATTGACCACATTTCAGTCTTTTTCTCTTGTGTGGAAGGTGGACAGCTAAAGTGCTCCATCCATATCCTCTGACTGTTGTGAGAAAGTGAGGAAGGCTTTAAGCACATTGGGTGGGCTCCTTCTGACAAACTTATGGGAAGAAATGGACAAAAGTTGTGTAGGATGAGCAGGCATGAATTGGTTGCAAACTATATCATCAGGGAACTTCTGAATCTCAGTGAGTTCCATTTGAAGATTTGGGTATTGTAGTTATTGTGTGTTTTGTCTTTTGGTTTTACTACATTTGCATCAGTTCATATAAATCTTTGTGTGTTTTTCCAAATTCCTCACAAGTGGGGTTTCTTATACAATTTCATTACATTCATATACTATTTTGTTGCAACATTCTCCAATTGATGAGTATCCATTTTGAGTTACTCTGCAGTGGATCGTAGGATCATTGACTCTGGAATGGGTCTTAGAGGCCATGGAATTCAATTCCTTCATTTTATAAATGAGGATGAACCTGAGGTTCATCAAGGTAACCTTGCCCAAGAGACCATGGGCAGCTAGGCTGGATAGAGTACGGGGTCTGAACTTAGGAAGCCTCATCTTCCTGAGACAGATCTAGCCTCAGACACTTACTAGCTGTGTGACCCAGGACAAGTCACCCTGTTTGCCTCAGTTTTCTCATACATAAAAATAAGCTGGAGAAAGAAATACAAACCACTCCAGTATCTCTACCAGGAAAACCCCAAATGGGGTCATGAAGAGTCAGAGACAACAGAAAAATGATTCCACAGCAACAGCAAGGACAATAATAAAAGAAACTATATTCAAAGTCATTCAAAATTGTAATTGTGAAGTGGAGATTTGAACCCGATTCCAAATTCTCTTAGTTATCACATACACAAAAAAAGAGCCACTATAAATATTTCGGACCTTTATTTTTGTCCAAATGTGGCTGGAGGAGGAACTGGTGAGTCAAAGGATATAAACAGTTCAGTAGCTTTTCTTACATCATTTAAAAGAGCTTCATCAATATTGTATCAGTGTGCCCTTTTGTTTCTCAGCAGTAGAAACTGAGGTTCAGAGAAGGAAAATCCATTTCCAAGGTCACCAAAATGACTTACCAGAGGTAGGATTAGAACATAGGTGTCCTGAATTGTGGAAGAGTCAGATGCAGCTGCATGACTGTACAACTACAATAACTCCTGGATCCTAGCTGATAAGGATGGATTGTATCCAAGGCCAAAAGGCGTCAGTTGTAAACCTGTTTTTCAAGGGAAACAGTAGCCTTGTTGGCCGCCACATCTCCTATGCTCTGTGACTTAACTGTGCATGAGGAGAGAGTGGGGTTGGGGTTTAATTCAGGCATCCCACTTATAGGAAACCCATTGTCCTGATATTTGCTCTTTATAGCATTAACTGAGGAAAGAAGAGAAGTCAAATGCTTGCACCTGGTGACACTTGTCCCCTCCTTTCTTATTTCCTGTTACACTCTCTCTTTGCCTGCCTTCAGGAAGGTAACAAAATGCTTCCCCAAATGAAGCAACTCCTGGAATATTTCTGCTCTATCACCCAAGTTTCAGATGAAACTCCCCTTGGCTAGAAGAGCCAGGTGGTCAGTGGAATTGAAGTGAAATGACTTCCTCTCTTTCCTCAACTCAGTTCTCTTTTGTTTTCCCTATGAGTATAGTTGAAATCCCTAGGAAACTCCAGCTTCACTTCCCATTGGAAATTGCCTAAGGTCTTTTCTGGCTTCCTCAGGGTTCTTTCAAGGCCAGAAATTCATAAATAGACTGACTCCTTGGTTTTCTCTAGCAGATTACTATTAGTTTCATAAGTGGAACTCATTGAAAATTCCCAGAGACACCTGGATTGTGCAGGATTGCTCTCCCCTTCCCCACTTCCTTTGTTATTGTGGATTGGTGGTGGTGGTTTTTGTTTATATTGTTATGTATGGATCTAGTCATGCTACTCCTGTGCTTAAAGCCCTTCAATGCCTTTATGTTGCCTTCTGAGCAAAATTTTAATGACATTCAAGATGCAATGGGTTGGTAATGGGGTACAGACTCTAGGATCTTCCTTGAACTCTCCTTAAATCTTCCCACATAATCTGATTTTTCATACACAAATCTGTTACCCTTAACCTAGCCTGCCCTCCATTGTCTGTTGCCTCCAGATTGCCTCTGGCTGATTCCCTTCCTTTATTGCATCACTAGTTACCCCAGTCCCATCAAGATCCTTCTTAGACCCCTCCTCCCAGACTACCAGACCACCCCAGATCCCTCCCACAGTCTTTCTGCATATAAATTCCATCTCACCTCCATGAAGGTTCTCAGATTTAATCAAGCTCTGATTCTTTCTAGTTGAGATTCTATCTGACTTGCTTGTATAAATGTATACATATATAAATATATGTTATATATAAATGTCTCAAATGGTTAGGCTTCTTACAAGTCAATCTAATATGGCAAATTTTTAATAAACCTTGTTTTACTTTGGCTGCAACAAAACTTGGGTTGAATTTATTTGACAGGACCGACATGTCGGTATTTTGGAGTCCTGAACACCCCAAAACTCAACACTATGGTTCCCTGACCTCATCAGTGCCACTTTTACTGATGTGGATACAAACAATGCCCCAAAAGTAAAAAAGTATATTAAGGATTGACTTTGAGAAGCCCCTGACCACCTCAGACGATATTCCATGCTTAATCCCATCTAGATCCCTTCTCTGTTACCTCCCAGTCACCCCAGGCTATTAGCTACTCCTTGATCCCAATCATATCTTCCCACAGTCTTTTTCACTATAAAAAAAGGTCAGTCTTATCTACCAAAGGTGCAGATTTAAAAATCTCATCCACCTCAACTTGTGTTTTCATAAACCTTGTCTCTGATTGAAAGAAGGCTTGAGTTCTTGAATTCTTTTGAGGTAGACCCATACCTTTTTCCCTTGAATTCTGGGCTTTCCAGCACCCCTAGATTGCAACAGTCAGGAGGCATCTGAGACATGGTGACTAAATCTGGATGCTATTTCTACTCTACATTTCATCTTCCATTTCTATCTATACCTTTGCACAGACTGTGCCTATTATTTGGAATGCCATCCTTCCTTCCCACCATCTTTTGGAACCCCTAGCTCCCTAAGGCTTAGGCCAAGTGCCACCTTCTTCAAGAAACTTTTCCAAATCCCTCCAGTTGTTAGTCCTGTCTCCCTACACCTTTATTCTCTCCATATCGGGTTTTTTTTTTTGCATGTATCCAGCTTTTATTTATTTATGACTATATTACATGCTACTAGGAAAATCTAAGTTTCTTAAAGTCAGGGAAGAATTTTTGTATTTGCATGCTCAGTGCTAGCTCATGGCCTGGCACCTAATAGATTCTAGTTGA
Organism: Notamacropus eugenii; assembly: GCF_028372415.1. NCBI lineage: Eukaryota > Metazoa > Chordata > Mammalia > Diprotodontia > Macropodidae > Notamacropus > Notamacropus eugenii. The sequence continues at coordinate 341,627,389 of NC_092872.1, forward strand.
TTATCACCAGATAATTTTTTCTTTCCTCCCTTCAGGGAAAGCTTTGCAAGGAGTGAGATTAGAGGAGGATTCTTCATCATTAGAGAAAATACATGAATTTGAAAGGACATTTATCAAGATGATAGGGGAGAGAAAAGAAAACAAAAAGTTTTAACCAAAGAGTGTGGGGTATAACTATCATCAGTCTCTCTTTCTCTTAAAAAAAAATATTATTGATGTTTTCTGGTTCTTACATCACCATAGTATCCCATGTATCTCTTCCCTTCTCCCTCTCTGTACCATATGACAAATAATGTTTTTTTTTCTTTAGAGAGGAAAAAAGAATCAGCATAACTGATTGACACATTAACAAAATGTGAAAACATGTGAAATGTGTAACACTTATGCATTTCCCACCTTCACCAAGGAATAGGTTGGAGATATCTTCTTCTATCTCTTATTCAAGTTGCACTTGACTTTTATAATTTTGTTACATTTTATTTTTGATTTTCTGGTAATGATGGGGTACAGACTCTGGAAACTTCCTTGAACTCTCCTTGAATTTTCTCGCTTAATCAGACTTTTCACACCCAAATAACAAATCTTTTACCCTTAACCTAGCCTGGCCCTCCATTTTCTGTTGCCTCTGGATTGTCCAGCCTGCTTCCTACCCTAACCCTTCATTGTCTAATTGCCTCCAGCTGTTTTCCACCCTTGATCAGTCACCCCACTCCCATCAAGACTACTTGGCCAACCCTAGATCTTTCTCATGGTTTTTCTGTATATAAGCTCCCTCTTCCTTCCATAAAGGTGCTTATATTCAATCTAGCTCAGATTCAATCTGGCCCTCTTGTCAATACAAATGTCACAAATGGTGAGGCTTCTTAAGAGTCAACCCAGTATGATGAATCTTTGATAAACTTCGTTTTACTTTGACTGAAAGAAGATTTGGGTCAAATTCACTTGGGCAGGACCCAGGGTGTCGGTATTTTGGGTTCCCAAGCACCCCAAACCTCAACATCATGGTTCCCTGACCTCAAGAGTATGTCATCATTCTTTCTATTTGTATTATCTCATAAAAGAATTCTGGTAGGGTTCTTTCCTTTTCAGTTTTTGAGAATAATTTGTGAAGTATGGGTGCTGCTATTTAAAGATTTGATAGAATTTTCTAGGAGTTTTTTTCCCCTTTAGTATTTCCTTTATAGCTATCTTTAAAATTGTTTTTATTTTTGTTTGTATTTCCTCCTCTTCTAGTGTAAACAACGTCCCTTCAGTTACTTCACTTTAATCTTTTTTTTTTTAATGTGATCTGGATCCCACTGGATCTCCCCCCCTCACCTTGATTCCCTCTTTCATTTGTTACCTCTTTCCTTTTAGGGCTTTATTTATTACTTCTTCTCTCCAGCTTTTATCTGGTTATGTATTTCTATCCCCTTTTTTTCTCATTTTGTTAGGTACCTTCCCTATTCCTCATCTCTCTTTCAGCTTGTCTTGTACATTAGTTTTTCAATTTCATTTTTAGTCCCTTTGAAAAATAGGATTTCTTTCACTTTCTTCATTATCTGTCTTCTCTTTCTGTTTACTTTAGACCCTCATTCTCTGATTCATAGCCCCTATAAATCATTTAGTCTCTCTTTTCTTTGTATTCTCCATATAATCAAACCTCCCAAGACATCTATTCTAGGCTCTGTTCTCTAGGTACTTTCTGTCACTACCTTTGTAGGGTTTATCCCATGTGTTCATTCCCCTTTTCCATTGAACCTTCCTCTCAAAACTATACTAGTTACTGCAGGTGTCAGAGAGGACACTGCCTGATGGCAAGAACATTTCTCACCTCAACCCCACAATGATTTATAACTTCATTTGTTGACCTATTTTTTTTCCCTCTACATTTTCCTGGAAACCTCCTCCATGGGTCCATGCTCTCCTCTTCCAGATGCTATTTGCCTTCAGGGGTTCCAACTCCCCTCCCCACCCTCCAAGAACAGGCACCCAAATCCCTAGGCCTCATCTAATATAAAGTCCTCATCTCCCGTCACTCATAGGAACATTCATCAGTGGAACCCCCTCCCACCTCCAAAATAAGTCTTTCCTCCTTTCCTTGCTTTTTCAATCTTCTCCTGCTCCTCCTCACTCAGAGCCGTGTAGGTTCTTTTCTTTCCGAGACCACAGAAGTCACTTTCCCATCGTTGCTAGCAGTTAATTTGACCCCAACAAGTCACTCACTCCCCTCTAATCCTCTCTTCTCCTCTCTCCCTTTCATGTACCCTCCCATATTATAATGTAGTCCCACAAAAGAAGCATTCACCTGTAGGCAACATGTCTCTAGGTTCTGTTCATATCTTCACTGAAACTTCTCTCAGATTTCTGCTTTCATCCCTGTCTCCTTATGTACGTTTAGAAGGAAGTCTTTTACAGACCTTTCTGTAGTTGCTGTTGCTGTCTGCACTCCTCTGTTTGAGATGTCTGAGAGGCAAATAATCTCTTCAGTCCTGGTTTTCTTTCTAAAAATGTTTCTTATTCTCAATGTCCACCTTTTGTAATACATTTTTCCGTTCTTTTCTCCTCTTTCTAATGGATACAGAATAGTTTTGTATTATTCAAATCTCCTTTCTTTTGTATTTGTAGGCCTTTCTCCTGATGACTTGCAAAACTTGTTTCTGAATTGAATTATTAAATTTAACCACTATGTGTCTTGGAGTTTGCAATCTTGAATTTTTTTTTCCTGGAGGCAATCTGTGAATTCTTTCAATTGGAATTTTATTTTTGATGTTTGGAAGTTTTGGGCAGTTCTCTTATATTATTTCCTTCATTATGGCATTAAGTTTTTTTGCCTTGTCATGTTCTTTTGGGAGGATCCTTAGGTTTTCTCTATGTATCCTGTACTGGAGATCCATATGCTTTACTTGCATAGGGAGCATATTTTCTTTTGATGATCTTGTTCTTTGCTTTTCTTCTTCTGGATTGTCTTTTACTTTTGTTTATTTGCATTCCTAATCTATTGTACTCTTTTGTTTTTTTGGGTACAGATTGACCTGCATTGCAGACTTGAGTATTTTCTATTCTGCTCATAATTTTTGCTGTGCAGGACATAAATTCTGATCCCATATTTCTCATTTCTTTTTTAAACCACTCAAGAACTCTGTGTTGTGGTTTCATGTTCTCCACTTCCATAGGGTTTGTTTCATCAAATGTTGGATCATTTTCTGTGGTATTGCAGTATTTATATATTTTGTAACACATTTATTAGATCTGGAGGCCATATTTCCTTTTGTTGTTACTGTTTATTTACGTTCAAGGTCCTTGAGATTTCTTCTTCCTGGAAATTTTGGTACCTTTAGTCTTCCTTTTACTTTCTCCTCCCCATTATTTTCACTATCATTTACCTCTGACTCCCTTTCCTATAATTGTGGTTTCTTTGGATACTGGATCTCAAAGCATCTTAGCTTCCTCCCATACTTGGCAATTCAATAGCTCACCAGCTTAGGTCTCTGCCCCATTTGACTTTCGGGTGGTCAGAACAGGCCCCAATTGGAGGCTGTCCTTTTCCCCTAAGGCTTAGTGGAATGTTACACTGCTCTGCACACACATGGTGTTCTGTCCTGTTCTACTCCTTCTGTTCCTTAGTTCTTTGGCATGTCATGGGCAGTTCAGAGCTTTGCAGAACCAGTGCTTCAGGGTAGCAGCCCCTTACAGGCTTTTGTTCCTAAAGCGCTATAACCAAACTGGTTGTTCAGGTGAAAGAAAACTTTCACAGCCTGGTTTTGGGGTCTCTATGGCACTGGAAAGAGAGAGGACAAGGGTGAGTGTTAACATAAGCCACTGTCATGTCCTTGGGTCTGCTAGAGTGACCTCACTGTTGGTAGCATGGGAGGTGGGGAGATGACTGCTCAATGTGTTCAGGGTAAGTGAATATCAGTTCCTAGGCTTGAATTTTGCTTCGTTTCAAAAAATATTCTTTTGGATTCTTGGTGTCTTAGACAATGGAAACAGATGAAATTGCTTTATCTTTGGTACATAATTTCTGTTTTGAGGAGGCTTGTGAGGTCTAGTCTACCATCTTGCTGCTCATGTGATCCAGAAGTCTCTCCCCAATGTCTCCTAGTAAATTTGGAAATTGTTGGAACTCATGCTTAATACTGATTCCAAACCTGAATTTTGTGATATACCTGTTGCTTCTTCTTAGTATCCACTAAGATGGCCATTTGAAATGGTCTTCAGCTGTATAACTGATGGAGCCCATGTGTTACTCTGATTCCATAGTCCATTCTAAAATGCTCACAATCTACCACCCTAAACAGTCCTATTTTATATCCTTAGGCTGGGTGTATGAGAAGTGCTCAAGACTCTTAGAACAAGCAGTCATTTCAGACAGAAGCAATAACAGGCCAGGTATTGCAGAATTTTTAATCTGTTTATTAAAACTTTGAAATTCTAGCAGCAATTTGTTTAGAAATAAAATAAATTAAAATAAAATAAAATTTATTTGCTTTCAAAGGGGAGAAACCCACCTAGAATCCAAACAACAGAGACTGAACAAAAGGCTCTTAGGAAAAGTCCCTCTGATCCTTTGGAGTTTCTTTTTTTAGAGTATCCTCATTGTGATGGGAAAAGACGTGGCCTTGATGCTTGGATACATTATAAAATCAATAGATATGAAAACGAAGAAGGCTTTAGCCAATGCAAAAAGCAGAGATTAGAGAGTAACAAATGCTGTGACACTCAAATGCTTTGCTGTTAGCAGGTGGAGAGAGATGGAGGTGCTGATTGCCACAGTAATTGCTTTATTAGGTTACAGTGAGCACTAAGAAAGTCTTGAGGCAGAGGCAACAGATATAGCAGCTGCAGACTACAGTTTGGTCTGAATTCTGATCAACACTCCCACACTGACACACTGACCAGCAGGAGCATGTCCAGGGGACGGTGAGCTGGATGCTGAGAGAGCTGGTAACCATGCCATGTAAAAACTGGTTGAAGGAATTAGGAATGTTTAATCTTCAGAAAAGAAGACTTAAGGGAGAGGTAATAACTGTTTTAAAGTATTTTCTGTTGTTTAGTCATGTCTAACTCTTTGCGACCTCTTTGTACATATCTAGCCTATTTGCCTCCTTTAACCAAACTTTCAGGTCAACACTCCCAATTCAAAGAATCTGTGAAAATGTCATGATTATGCTTTACAGCAGCCTGAGGGAGGCCTGAACTCATGAAACAGTTATTAAATACACCAGAAGTGGCTTCATCTCTCTTGTTCCACCAAGTCTGTGCTTCAGAAGCCCTAGCTGAACAAGCCTGCCATATTCCTTGGATTCTATGGCTGGCTTCATCTCCCTTGTTTACTTTGGGACTTTTCTTTATTATCGATTGGCAGGGATCTAAGGTTTCATTCGTACCATGGCCTAGCAATGCTTTACTTTTATTGAGTTAGTTGGTGCAGGTGAACTGATTCCATTATAAGAAATCTAAGGTTTTCAAGCAAATCTAATATGTAACAATTTCTCCCAAGGAACCATAGATTCCCACCCCTCCCATCGCCTTAATTTCTGCTTGTGTTCAAATTCTGGACCCATTAGGTTTTCATAAATTTCTGTTTCTCATGCAAAGATAAATCGAAAACTTAGAACTATGCCAATTAGTTATCTATGAATAGAACACTACAATTTTGGCACCAAGGGCAAGAAGTACAAAATATGTCCTTAAATAAGCCTTCAGAGGCTGCAGAACTATAACAGTTTTGACACTCAAGGTAGACAGTACAAAACATGTCCTCAGAAAAACTTGTGGAAAGAACAGGACAGGGTTGAATGGGTAGGAGTTTACCTGGAGTTTGATCATCCAGAGGAAAGAAGCACTCTGTGCCAAGTCCCGTTATTTCTATGCTGTTGAAGACCTAAAAGTGCATAGGTAACTTCTATATTTTGGTGCACTAGGAAAGCCCCAGTTGCTTAGCCCTAGTTCCAGTGTTGTCTATGTTTTCCAGGACTTTCTCCTTATCATTTTCCTAAATCCTGTGTGGGGAGTGCACCAGAACTTTAGAAAAACAGATCCAGACAAAGAGGAAAATACTACTCACCTCAAGGGATTATGGGGAAAGCTATAAAGAAGTATATAAATCTTGATTAAAATTATTATTAATGCAAACATCCACAATTATTAATTATTCTCCTGGGCTATTTAAAGAACATGAATATATTCCTTTGATACTGGTGATCCAGAGTATGGATCAAAAACAATTTTTTGAGTGATATAGAATGGGAGTGGGGGAAAAGGTAGAGGTAGAGGAAAGCAAGAACAAACCTGGTTAGGTTTCAGTGCACATAGACTGAGTGAAGGTATGTTTTCTGGTAACCCAGACTTTAGGGAACACCGACAGCAGGAGGCACGCATGTGGAGAATGGGCTTAGCAGAAGCTGGCATTCCCCTTTGGGTCAGAGACCCAAGACCATATACAGTTCTGCCTTCACAGAAACCAGGAGTTGAAAGGGATGTCAAAGGCCATCTATCTCAACTTGTATCTAACTGAAACTCCCTGCTACAACATTCCCCACTGTGATCTCCCAGCCTCTGCTTAATGACTTCCAGTGAAAGGAAACCTTTAATCTCTGGAATGAGTCCATTCCACTTTTGGCTTCTCAGAAGAGTTAGAAGGGTTTATTTTTCTCCATTATCTGCTTACCTTTAATCTGCTTCTCTGGGATTTCTATCCCTTGCTCCCATTTCTATGTTGACCTCAAGGATTTTATAATCCACATAGCAAAATGGTTCTTTATTTAACAATAAGGCTAGTCAAATAAAGTTACTTCTTGGGCTTATCTAAGATAACCTTTGATTTTTTAAATATTTGATTTGTTTGTGTATGGTATCTTTGAGTCTGTTAGTCAATTATCCCTCCACACTTAAAGCAAGTGATAAGTTACCCCCCTAATATTGTTAGTGAGAGGAGGACACATCTCAATCAAGCAATCAAAAGCTTTAGATTAAAATTTAAAAGTCCTTGAAAGCCATTGGATGAATTGGAGAGATGTTAAAGAGAAGTCTTTTCTGATTGGTTAGTGGACTTGGTAATGTCCTCAGGCCTTGTATAAAACCAGGAACCAGTGCAGAATGCAGGAGATTTGTAGTGAGTGATAAGCAGAGAGAAAATGACCCCTGAGAAACAATTGGTGGGAAGGAGGATGACCTGACAGGCTAAGTTTTCTCCTCTTCCCTTCCCTTCCTGGATCCTTATTCAGAGGATGTGGACTTTTTTCATTGGTGTTCTATAGTAGCATTCCCAGGACAGCAGCAGATGATGATGTTGTCTGCAGACTTAAGTTAAGAAAAGCAGATTCAAGCCTCTGCAAGGAGTCCTACAGAAAAGCTGCATGATACCTAAGGAGAGCATGTTGAAAATCCCCAGCAAGAGGAAATCCAGGATCTAAGTTACCCTTTGCTACAAGTACTCTCTAAGCTTGAGCCCACTTTCCCCTAGATTCTGTATGCACTTGTAGGAGAGTGTGTCACATGTTTTTATTCTGGGAGAGGGGGAGGAGGGGATGTTTTTTACCAGTTATATCACTTAAGTGAATATAGATTTCTAAAAGCTAGTTAAGTCTGGCTGACATTGATTTCACTGTTAATCATGGAGGAAAGCACAGAAATGTAGGCTTATTAGCTATACTTTCAGAAAACCCTCTCCTAACCCTCCAAGACTACCCCCAGCATTGTCAAGGGATGAGCGGAAGTTGTATTCTTTGGACCCAGCATGCCAGTGTGAGGGGTGGGGAGTGGGTGGGAAATTGATCCTGTATTCTAAGACAATGTGCCACATATACAACATTGCCTAAATACCTAGGCATATAGAATCACAGAATTAGTATTAGAAGCAATCTTACGAACCATCTAGCTCAGTTCCTTCATTTTGCAGATAATAGGATCATAGAATTTTATCTGGAAAGGATCTTACATCATAGAATCCAACCACTTCATTTTATCAGTAAGGAAATTGAGGTAGAAAGAGGTTAAATGACTCACCCTGGGTCATACAACTATTGTTTGAGGCAGTATTTAAGCCAGATCTGATTTCCAGAAGAGTCTGTGCTATGGAAGCTAAACATTCCAGTATTTACTGACCTACTTGTCAGGGTCCCAAAGATGAGGAAGAAAAGAGGTCCTGAGGCAGATGGAGTAAGCAGGATGGGAGATAGGAAATAGGACCAGTATGTGACCTGCCAGAAAAGTGAGCAGAGAAGACAATGAACTTCACCCCTTTTCCAAAAGATTTCTCCTGCCTAGTGGTTGAGTGGGGAAATGATGCAGATAAAAACAGTGCCCTAAGGGTTAAAAATAATATTGAGGGTTGTTTTTCCAATATTTTGTGTAGTCCTGTAGCTTATTCTGCAATTTGAAGGTGCCCTAAAGTCCTTTCTCCCCTTATCTTGAACCTGTACTAAAAGAATTGCTTTTGTCTCCCTTATCCTGGGTTCCCCAGGTCCTTTAATTTTTAAACTGTATTCTCCTGCCCTGTTCTTAAATCCTTAAACCATAAAGAATCCTCTTTGTCTTCTTCATCTTATGTCATCCTGTCATGTCTTTAATCTTTAACCTCCATAAAAACCTCTAAAACGACATCACCATTCTGAAGCCTCTGTGTAAGCATGACTTCTCTAAAATTGGGGTCTCACTTAGCTTTGTTGCTAAGGAGGCCTGTGATGCTTTTTCACATAAAATAAAAAACTCCCATTGGCTAAAAGAGAAAGTCTAAGCTAACTCTTTCACACCTGAACCATGCTCTCCCAACTCTAAACCTCAACACCAAGACTTATTTGACAAGGACAACTGTCCAAGAGAATAGGGAGGGTCTCAGAAGGTGCTATCAAAGATGTAGTTGTTACTGACTTTGTGCTACAGGCTTTTAACTGTCCAACTCTAAGATCCCATAATACAGACTGTTGTCCCTCAGGATACACATAGACATGCATTGAAAGCTACTCGGGGAATCAGACTCTTCAGAGTTGACTTATTCATTCAGAAATATAGTTCTCAAGTCATTTTTCAGCTTTTTCCCTTCCTGTACAACCTGTCAACATGCTGAGCTCTATGGTCATAGTGCTAGGGCAAGTTTAGGGAATACCAGTCTAGAGATCACCTAGTCAGTCAACAAGAATTTATTAGACTTTCCCATGTATGTCAAGCGCTGTGCTTAGAACTGGAGATACAAAGAAAGGCAGAAAGTGGTCCCTACCCTAAAGGAGCTGTAATTTTAATGGGGGATAAGATGTAAATAATCAGATTCATAGAAGATATATGCAAAATAGATGGAAGGGGGAAGCGCCAAGACAGTAGCGTAGAAAAAAGCAACGTAGTTGAGTTTTTGTCCACAATAACTCCAAACTGATCTGTAGATATATGAGACAGAATCTTGTTGGAGAAAGGAAGTCACAGTAAATCTTTTGTTTGGCCCAGGTCAGTTTAGGGAGACAGAGAGGTCTGCACACTCTGAGGACAGGAGCCCGGCAGGAGCAGAAGTGAACACTTTAGCACCTTGGGAAAGGCTGTTATTTTTTGTTGTTGTGTCATTTCAGTCATGTCCAACTCTCTGTGACTTTTCTTGACCAAGATACTGGAGTGGTTTGCCATTTCCTTTTCCAGCTCATTTTATGGATGAGGAACCGAGGTAAACAGTATTAAGTGACTTGCCCAGGGTCACACAGCTAGCAAGTATCTGAGGTTGGATTTGAACTCAGGTCCTCCTGACTCCAGGGCTGGGGCTCTTTCCACTGTGTCACCTAGCTACCCAGAAAAGGTTGTATAGCAGTACAAAAGAAGGTCCCAGACTCATACCAGGGTACTTTCAGACCCACACTGAGGCACTGCAACAGGGACAGGTGTCTGTCAGTCACTCATTACCTGGTCCCTGGTCATAGATCCAGGTGAAGTGAGGAGACCTTTACACAGCACAGGGAGGCCCAGAGTGGTCTAACCAGAAAGGAGGAAGTTCAGAAGCAAAGTAAATAGAAGACAATCTGACTCAAGAAAGCAGTTGGGGGAACTGAGGTTGATCTCCTAAAGCAAATGGAGTTTGTGTTGAGTCTTGAAAGAAGCTGGGGAACCCAAGAGGCAGAGGTGAGAGGATTGAGCTTCCCAGGTGTGGAGGATACATATGGACTTCAGGGACAGAGCAAGTAGACCAGCATAGCTGGATCATAGAGATCATGGAAGGGAGTAAAGTACAAGAAGTTTGGAAACCAGGGCTTGGATTATTTTTACCAGTAGCCTCATTGAGAGGATGCAGCTTAGTGGTTCAGTAGATAGAGCACCAGGTTTGAAATCAGAAAGACCTGAGTTCAAAATCTGGCCTCAGACACTTACTGGTTGTGTGACCTGCCACAAGTCACTTAACTTCTGTTTTAATCCACTGGAGAAGGAAATGGTAAACCACTTCAGTATCTTTGCCAAGAAAACCCCATGGACAATAATGGTCCTAGGGATCATGAAAAGTTGGACACAACTGAACAACAAGACCCTCATTGAGAGATGAGGGTACCTTCAAGATGATTAGTAGCAGATGCTACCTCTTGCCCAACACATCACTTTCCCAGTCTCCCTCATTTTGGTGACACACACGGGACACTGGCTTATAGTCCTCTGTCCTGCTTCAAGCTGCAGACTTCTTGAGTGGCCTTGAACCAGTGCTTGGTTCTCTATGTCTCAGCTGGAAGATGTGCTGACTTATCTTTCTGAGAGATTCTGAGGTGTAACTAATTAATGACTTTGAAATACTTAGACATGTACATGCTAAATAACTATCAGCCTCATTGATCACCAGCAGATAGAGACTGTATTGTGCCTGTAAGGGTTATTAGGTGTTGCTTGCACTTGTACATTTTAATTGATAATTATCTTCCCTGGCTCTCAGCATCCAGGGAAAGGAGAAAATGAAACACCTTGGCCAAGCACCACATTCACTTTCCAAGGGCTCCCTTTAGAGCACATGTCTCTAAAAGAATGGAAAGATCATGACAACAGGAAGTTATGAGCTTCTCCAAGAATCCCTGACTGGGGACAAGGATCTTTTGTTTTTTATGTGACAGTTATTACCTGGTTGCTCCCCAAGGGTTCCTTTGTGATCAGAAAGAAGGATAGTTAAACAAAAACCAACTGTCCAGTGGCTGCAGAGAATAACACAGGCAACACTCCAGGGTCATAGCCCCCTTCCTTTTGAATTAGGAGAAGGAAGGCATATTTCATCATCTATTTCCCAAAAACAATATTGTTCATTGCCTTCAATAGGAATTCAGATGTCTTTTTGTGTTTTCGCTGGTATTATTAGTCATTGTTTATACACACACACACACACACACACACACACAGAGTCATACTACTTATTTTGCTTGACATCATTTCATATGTCTTCCCATTTCTCTGAATTTTCATATTCGTTGTTTCTTAGAGTGCAATAATATTATATTACATTCATACGCCACCATATGTTCAGCCATTTTCCACTTAATGGGTAATCTTCCTTCCCCCTCACAAAAAGGTGGATTCTTCATCCATATGCAAAATCCTGGAATAAAACCAGCATGTCAGCAATGAGTTTATTTAGTCTAGATGCCCTGAAGCAGGGTGTCCTCCTGGAGAGAGAAAGAGTGTGTCAAGGTTTTATTCTTGGCTGAATCTAGATAGAAGCTGGGTTGAATCCCTATCCAATTCTTTGCTCCCAGGGGCCAACAATTCTTTTTCCCTTGGGACTTCGGTTCTGTCTTAGGTACCTATTATGCACTTAGCTCTATGCCCTAGTATGCTTTCAGGGAAATAGGACTGTAAGACCAAAAATTTTTTTCCTTGTAGGTACTTAATAAAGACTTATTGAAATCAAAAGATGGATATATAGAGCCCATATAGTGTACTCTCATCTTAGAGATGAGGAAACTTAGGTTCAGAGAAGTAAAGAGATTTTCTCCAACGTCAAACAGGTAGTAAGACACAAAGACAGATTTGAAAGCAAGTCCTCTGACTCCAAAGCCACTTCTTGTTTTATTGAATCTCCTGGCAAGCACCTACTATGTGCCAAGAACCACCTGGGATATTAGGCATACAAAGACAAAATGGAAACAGTGTACAAAAGAAGAGTAAAAGCCATTATAGAATTGGGTATTCAGATGTGTGGTAATTGCACACTAGGTGGTGCAGTGGATAGAGCACCAGTGTAGGAGTCAGGAGGACCTGAGTTCAAATCTCACCTCAGACACTTGACATTTACAAGTTGTGTGACCTTGGGAAAGTCACTTAACTTCAATTGCCTCATCCTGGGTCATCTCCAGTCATCCTGATGAACATCTGGTCACTGGATTCAGATGGCTCTGCAGGAGAAGTGAGGCTGGTGACCTACACAGCCCTCCCTCACTTAAAACAAAGTCAAATGCAAGTCATGTCATCATTTCTCTGATGGCATGGTCTTCTTTGGCAATGAAGGATGAACACACACATAATTGCAGACTAGAAGTAATGAATGTGGAGAGATCTGTGTGTGGGCTACAGGAATTGGGGAAGATGGTCCAGAGGAGTAAGGAGAACTGGACTATCCAGAGCCAAACTTTTCTCTGATTTTCAGATTCCTGAGTCCCTTTAAGTTCTCACAGGGCCTTTGGAAGTGATGAATATCAGTTGTTCTACAAAGGTGTATTTGTATCACTTTAAAAAATTACTCTGGTTGATTGACTGAGAGGTGGTAGGATACTCTGCCAATTGCCAGGTATTTGCCCCAAGAGAGTCATATTAATTCCTTAAGCACCACTTTCTCCAACTTTAAAATGGAGATAATTTCTGCCCTACCTCCCTCACAGTGCTGATGGAAAGATATAAAGAGACATTTTGATACATGATGCTTCAAGGATCCCTGATTTCATCAGCATGTTGGGGTACCTTCACCCTTTCCACCACCCTTTCTAATCCTTAGCATGAGTTGCTATGGAGGAAGAATTTATTACCTGGTAGCCAGCCTTCAGAGGATGGGTCTCTGTGGTCCATCAATCGGGCTCTCAGGTAACAAGCACACAGCATATCATTCAGCCAAAGAACAAAACTTTGTCCACCTGGTAAGACTCACCAAAGGTTGTTTTCCATGGCATAGCCTTTGAAAGTCCAGTGTCATTTCTATGCTACTAGATGTGTTAGAGGAGTGTTGTCAGTGGAGAATCTAAAGAGATGATTGATGTAAAAGTGCTATAAAAAGTGTAATGTCCTGATTGTATGTCTAAGTGAACTGGCTTTTCCCGGAAGCAGTGTGACTCAATGGAGGCCAAGGAGACCTGCATTCAAGTTCAGCCTCTGACATATTGACTGTATGACCCTGGGCAAGCCACTTAATCTCTCATTGTCCTAGGCCCTTGATTCTCAAAGTATGGTTGATGGATCCCTGGGAGTCCCGAGATCTCTTCAGATTGTCCATGAAGTGAATATTATTTCTAACAATACTAAGACATTATTTACCTATTAAAATACTCTTCTCTTTTTCAACCACATATCTGTATGAGGTCAGATTTTCTTCATATATTTCAACCAAAACAACATATCATAACAGATTGAATGCAGAAGTAGACATGAAAATCCAGCTGGATTTATAAAAAAAAAAAAGTAAAACAATGCCACTCTTTTACTATTTTTTTTGATTTTGGAAAATGTAGTTATTTTTAACAAAAGTATGTTTTTTTGTGTTAATATGTCATGGGTTTATTATTTATTTTAAATGAAGTAAATTAATATCTTAAAATTTATGTTGCAATTTCTATTATGGTAAATACTCATAGACTATAAACCTCATAAATGAAATTTTTTTGGGGGAGAGTCCTCAGTAATTTTTGAATACAAAGGGTCCCAAGATCAAAAAATTTGAAGAGCTGATGCTTTAGGCAACCCTGTTAGACCTTAAGTTGCAAAGAAAATGTCAACTTGCATAGGCAGAGGGAGTATACAGATGAAGTTATAAGATCTTTTCAGATTGTCCAACCTCTCTTCCCAGCTTTTGTCCATTATTATTAGTCTTTTATTTGTGTACAGTAGAGTCCCTGCTTCCCTTCCCTTCCACTTTTCAGGTTGTTGAAAAAAAAGTTTCTAGCTGAAGTAGAATGGGTCACTACTCCTTTCTCCAGCTGGATCCCAATTTTAGAGCGCCAGATGAACCCTGATAGAGATTCTTCTAATGGGTTCCACTGTTCTAATGAGTCCTTGCCTTTGGAATTTTGGTGCCTTAAGCTGGTTTAACTTCATGATCCTCTCTTTCCTCCCCTTCCTATCTCCTTTATGGAAGCACCTTGTGGTGTATGTTTATTCTCTATACCAGGAGTTCTTAACCTTTTTTGGGCATCATATATTCCTTTGGCAGTCTGATGAAGCCTATGGCCGTCTTCTCAGAATGTTTTTAAATGCCTAAAATAAAATACATAGGATTACCAAGAAAACCAATGATAATGAAATACAATTATCAAGACAGAAAAAAAGAAAGTACCCAGACTCAAGTTAAGAACTCTTGTTATTAATAAAGGTGAATTAAAATTATGGTTTTCATTCTAGAATTTCATGACAAGATCATTGGATGTGCTCTAGGATGTTCTAAACCTTTAATGGAATCCTTTGGTGCTTCTTGGAGACATGGGGAGGAAGTGGGATCATTGAAGTTCCACCTACCTGATTGTGCTGGAAGTTTGGCTTCTGTTACCATATTGAAGACTGTGAACCATGAGAGTAACAGGGCAATGGTGGGCATTGTGAAGATGGAAGAGAATAAAAATAACTGATAACACTCAGACACATATTTGAGGGCTAAAAAACACTTTTCATGTGTCAAGTCAATGAGCATTTACTAAGCCCTTGTAATGTGCCAGGCATTGAGCTAAGCTATGGGGATACAAAGAAAGGCAAAAGTCCCTGTCCTCAAGAAGCGCATAATCTAACATGCAAACAACTTTGCATAGACATTCTCTCTCTCTCTCTCTCTCTCTCTCTCTCTCTCTCTCTCTCTGTCTCTCTCTCTTTCTCTTTCTCAAATAAATTGAAAATAATCAACTAGGGAAGGCACTAGCAATAAGGGAGATGAGGAAAGGTATCTTGTAGAAGGTGAAATTTTAGTTGAGATGTGAAAAAATCAGGAAATCCAAGAAGTGGAGATGAGGAGAAAAAACCTTTCAGACACAGAGTTGCGAGAGGGAGTATCCCCTTATGTGAGGAACAGCGAGGAGGTCAGTGTTACTAGAATACTTTGAGGGCATTGAGGTACAAAAAGACTGGAAGGATAGAAAGTGGGTAGCTTATGTTGAATTTGAAAATGCAAACACAGAATTTTATATTTAATTCTGGAGACAATAGAGAACCACTACAGTTTATTGAATGGGTGTGGGGGTAGGAGAGGTGACACAGGCAGAACTTTGCTTTAGGAAAATCACTTTGGTGGCTGAATGGAGTATGGATTGGACTGGGGAGAGGGAAAACAACCAGCAGGCAATAGCTTGCAATAGTCCAGCGGTGAGGTGATGAGGGTCTACATTGGAATACTGGAAGCATCAGAGGAGAGAAGGAGGTATATGTGAGAGATGTTATGAAGATAAAATTGACAGGCTTGACAATAGATTGGATTTTGGAGGAGAAAGAGTAAGGAGTTGAGGATGATACCTGGGTTGTGGGCCTGGGTGAGTGGAAGTTTGGTGGTACCCTTGAGAGTAAAAGGAAAATAAGGGAAAGGGAATGGAGTGGGGGAAGGAAAGATAATGAGTTCAGTTTGGACATGTTGAGCTTAAGATGTCTATAGGACATCCATTCTGAGATGTTATCTCATTTCCTCCTTATCAGCCCTTGGATGGAGGTAGCACAAATACTATTATCCATGTTGCCTGAAACCAACTTAACCTGTCTTCTTGAGTTGCCGTATTTTCCAGAAACACTGGACCTAAAATGTGCAGGAGGCCTTGAATGTGTCAAGGAGAAACCCTCCTTGAGCTGACAAAATTTGTGGTTTGCAACCCTAGCGGGACTCCCTGTGTGTTCTTGGGCGTAGAATCAGCTACAATACAGGCACTAGTCAGTTTGCAACAGACTGAGAAACTGTTTGTGCAGTTGGGGCCTTTGCAGATAAACAGACCTTCATATCGTCATGGGCTGGCAGTTCCCAAGGGAAAAAGAAGGATGCTTTTGCTATCCTACTTACTCATGTTGCCCCTCCCTTTCTTTCACCTTTCTTCTCCCCTGCAGGAGGGGAATCTGTCTCCTGTTTGGGAGGGGATTTTCCTCCACTCCTACCTCTTTGTTGCAACTCATAAATATGCAAGCTTCTGCCTGCATTATGAACTCTTTTGTACTTGGTATGGGAGTTCCACATGCTCGCACATTTCTTTTGTAATCAAGCCAGTTTCAACATATGTTTCATGAAGTTGTAATTTCTAGTCACCATCCCTATTGTACAGATGAGGCAACTGAAGCTTAGAGAAGGAGAATCCAAGGAGGTAGCACAACTGGGTCTGGAACTCATAGTTTCTAATTTCAACTTTCATGCCCTTTCCCTTAAATTAGACTGGTATGGAACCCAAACACATGCTCACCTACAGTGAGTATGAACAAACACCTGAACAAATCAGGGTTGGGATGGAACATGAGACAATGGCATTGGGCAAGCAGGGACTTTGCATGAAGCCTTCATTGTTTTGTCCAGACTTGTAGTTTCCCTGGTGAGGAGATTGTAGGTAGTGTGGTACCTTGGAAAGAGAGCTAGCTCAGAATCAGAGGACTCACACTCAATTCCTTATGTGACCTTACATGAGCTGCTTAACATCCCCCTTCCCTTTCCCCTTCTGCCTACTTTCATCTATAAAATGACATTCCAGCCCTAGGTCTCTAACTCCATCCTCCCAACCTCCCCCCCATTAATCTAGCTGGCCAACTCTCCTGCCTGCCTTGGTCCAGGGTCCCACTATTACTCTATATATTAGAGGCAGAGCTTAAACCTAAGAGTTCCTACTGTCATGATCATCCTTCTACCCCCTACTCTAAGCTGCTTCTCATGGAGGCTTCACTCACAGAATCATAGAATGATGGATCTGGAAGGGACCTCAGGAGTCATCTCTGAGCTACTCAGCCAGTCAGTCCCACATGTGCCTAGAAGGCACACCCTTCTAACCCCTCTTTCTTAGAATCATTGAGGGGTATCTCCTTTACCCTGAACAGGTTGCTTTCCCCAGAAGCTAACATCAGTTCCATGAGGGTTGGAGCTGTTTCTTTTTTTAATTTTTATATTCTCACTATCTACCTTAGCCAAATTCCTGGCTTAATAAACACCATGTTGACTTATTGCTTTATTGAACTGTTATTAAATGACGAGTAACCTGTCCCCCAACCCTCTTGCCATCCACCAGAAAGCAAATAGTAATAGAGTTGTTTTGGGGAATTTTTTTTAACTTTAATTAGAAAACACATTATCCAAAAGCTTCAAACCATAAGGAGGCCCGCAGGGTGGTCTCTGGTCAGCAAGTGAAGTTTAATAAAGCTGGTCTGAGTCTCCCCTTTCCTCCCATCTCTATGCACCAGGCTAGATACAGCAGGGGACGGGGGTGGGTCCTGGTGTGTGACGGGACACAGAACAGATCACTGGGCAAGTTGGTGCTGGGCTCCTAGAACTGATCGGAAACTTACAAGCTTCTCTCTCCTCTGCCAGAGGTTGCGTTCTCCGCATCCACTCTTCCTTTCATTGACTTGGCTATAAGCACCACCTTCTCCTCCCCTCCCAGGTCAGCGCAAACCCCTCCATTGATTATATTGGAACAAGGTTTGTTGTAAAATGAAATGCCTCAAACGCTGAGATGTCGTAAGTCCTTCGAAAGTCCATAAATCACCCGGGATAATGTTGTAAATGAGCAGAGCTCCTTATCCGCCGGGAAAATACGGCCCCATAAAACTGTTCTGACACGGAAGAAATCACCACCTCTCTCTCCGTACCTGCCACCTGAGAAGCGCCATCAATAATGGTTATGGCTGTTTGGTAAGCAAAGGAGCGAGGTTGTGTAGGTCTCCTTTACAAAGTTCCTTCAAAGTCACTTTGCAGCCTTGACAGCGGTGCCTTCCTGGGGCGGTAAATACAACCCAATTATGAGCACGTCATGTTTGTTTTTACAGTTCGCTAATCACAGACTTTTTCATGTGTCTTTGCCAACCGCAACCTGCTTTCCTCTAATCGGAATTTATGGCTCTGTTGGGCTGTTAGTGGAGATGCGGACGTTTGCGCCAATATCACTCTTCTGTGGCTAGTCTGGTCCCATGAGTCTAATGAAAGGGACCACCTCTTATTGCCCCCACCCTGCCCTTCTCCTGGGTTTGGAGGTCTCGAGGCTGCTGAGGAGACAAGATGAGCCTCCTCACTCTATTCCAAACCAACATTTAAATACATTACAAGAAACTGTATTTGAAATTGCAAATTTCTATTATTTGCAGTTTGTTTTTGGAACTGCATAAATTAGATTGATCAAGGTAATAATAAAGTGGTTCTGTTTGTTCCCATGCCCCTGTTCTTAATGCTTCTCCCCTCCTCTTTCCGAATATTTGCCCAGATTTTTTTGCATGGTTGTAGTCAGTGTGTAAACTGTACTTTTGGTTCATCTTATTTCACTCTGCATCACTTCATGCAAATCTCCCATATTTCTTTGTATTTTTCATATTGTATTTTTATGGGGTAACAATATTGCATTTTGTTTATGTAACATAATTCGTCCATCTCCTCAATTACTGAACATGTGGGTTGTTTCCATTTCTTTTTTTTTTGCTGTTATGAATAATACTGACATTCTTTGTTCCCAGTGTTTACACAGTGCTTGGCACAATGAGCATGTTGGTAAGAACTTATTGATAGACAAGCAATTTTTTTATACAAAAAAATCTTTTATTTCTAGTCAGTAATATCCTTGGAACATAAACCTAGCAGTGAGATCAATAAATCAAAGGGTATAAATGTTTTTTTTTTACTTGCTTCAAGTCTCTCCCCACTCCCATCCATTCTCCATTCAGTCACTAAAGTGGTTTTCCTATAACACAGGTCTGATCATGTAACCCTCAATAACCTCCAGTGGCTTCATATTACCTCCCAAATAAAATACAAAGTGTTCTATTTGGCATTCAAAGCCCTTCATAACCTAGGCCTTTCTAGTTTTCTTACACCTTGAGCTGGTCACATACTTTTAGGTCTGATGATGCTGGCTTCCTGGCTGTTCCAGGAACAAGACATTCCATCTTTGGGTTATGGGCACTTTCTCTGCTTATCCTTCATGTCTGGAATGATCTCCCTCTTCTACTCTTACTACTGACCTCCCTGGCTTCCTTTAAAGTTTCAACTAAAGTTACACCTTCTGCAGCAAGCCTTCCCTGACCCCTCTTAATTTCTTCTCTGTTAATTATTTCCTATTCATCCTGTATGTTGCATATATATGTATATATGCATATATATGAACACACACATACACATATACACACATAAATATTTAAACAATATACATACATATATATGTGTGTATATGTGCACACATAATTTTCATATAGAATTGTATTAGACTGCAAGCTTCTTGGGGGCAGGAACTGTCTTTTGCCTCTTTTTGTATCACCAGTGCTTACCATATACTAGGTACTTAATAAATGTTTGTTGAATTGAATCCTGCTTTCCAAAAAAACATCACACCACTTCCAAAGTTCCTTCATAGAGTGCTTGCTTTCCCCCCCATGTCTCACCAGCATTGAATTTTAATGGTTTCAACAACTTTTTCCAATTTAAAGAGCCTAAGGGGACATCTCTGAGTTGTTTTAATTTTCTTTTTCTCTCAATATTGTACCTAGAATATCTGTCTAGGGTTGATGTGTGGATGGGTTAGGTTAATAGGCAAATCACAATATCACAGAATTTTAGGATTGGAAGAAGAGTTAGCAGTCATGTAATTGAACTCTTACCTGATAAGGAATTCTCACTAATATATCTAGCGCCTTGTCATTCAGTCTCTGTTAGAACATTTTCAAAAGTTAACCCACTGCCTGTCAAGGCAATCCATCCTACTTTTTGATAGATCTGATTGTTAGGAACTTTTTCCTGACATTAAACCTACATTGGTTTCTTTGCAGCTTCTACATGTGGTTGTTTCTCCCCCTCCCCCTCCTATGTGGTGAAACAGAACAATTATAATCTTTTTTTCCACATAATAACCTTTCAAATACTTGAAATCAGTGATCAGCAATTGTGTCCTTGTGTCTTCTTTTTCTAATCCAGACAACGTTGTTGTTTAGTTGTTTTCAGTTGTGCCTGACTCTTCATGACTCCTTTTTGGGGTTTTCTTGGCAGAGATCCTGGAGTGGTTGGCAATTTCATTTTACAGATGAGGAAACTGAGACAAACAGTAAAGTGGCTTGTCTAGGGTCACATAGCTAGTAAGCGTCCGAGGCCAGATTTGAACTCAGGAGAATGAATCTTCTTGACTCCAGGCCTGGCGCTATCCACTGCACTGCCTAGTTGCCCACCAGGTCTTTATCTACTTTATTTTTTCTGTATATATGTAATAAGATGAAATTATTTTGAATAGTCACAGTTCTCATTGAGATTTGCAATGTTCCACAGTTTGGTGAAATCAGTATAAGAATGCCAGAAAGTACTAACCTTTAGCAAAATGAAAGAACTCAATGATGCTTTAATTTTGACTGTAACTTAAAGTGTCCTTACTTTAGGGACTTATTTATGATGAAAATCCTTATCCTGGAAATGGATCCCAAGGTTTCTTACATTGCCATGATGTTTTCAACCTTGCCAAGGTGTCTTTACTTTTACATCGAGCCTTGTATTTTTTTTTGATTCTCACAATAACCTTGTGAAGTCAGTAGGGTGGGAATTGTTAGTCCTACTTTACAGATGAAGAAACTGAGGCCCAGAGAAGAGCATCTCAAGTTTCACAATTATAGAATTTTTGAGCTGGTTGGGCTTTCATCCTTATCTAGTTTAGCATTTTTCAAACTTTTTGATACTACATTACTATTAATAATTTTTTAAAAAGTATGAACTCCCAACATATGTATATTTATTTTAAAATTATATGCACATACTGGCACACTAATAATTATATATTATAAACTTATACAAGAATAGAAATGAAAAGGAATGAGGAAAAAGAAATATTTAAAGTAATATTTTATTAATGGTACAGGTCTCTCAATAGATCACCATTATGAAAAATGATAATCTTTTAGTAAGAGCAATATGATTTAAATATGCTTCATTATTTAACATTGTGATACGTCAAATGAAAAGTTCAATTTTTTACGAAAACTTCATTTTAACCATTGTAATGTCTGAAAAAGATACCTCTCAAAGATGTGTAGATCCAAATGGAAGAATTATGCTATTGACTGTGCTTACTAGATCATAATATTCACTTTTCAATCCTTTCCACCAATCATGGAAAGACTTTTTGGAGAAATTTAGCTCATAGTTTGTTTTTGTTTTAAATTTTATAATTTTTTTTTGTAATGCTGGACTTCACACACGTCAATAAGTTTAAATATTTCCATAAGTAAAAAAAAGTTTAAAATTGCATATGAAGCCACAGATCTCTGTTATATATGTACTTTTTTTTTTAAAAGATGTAATGAATTCAGTATGTTAATTCTGAAACTGTCCTACTTGCTTCCTTCTCAGGACATCTTTCTATTTTCTTCTGTTCATTAAAAAAGTTTCATCTCTACTATCCACTTTCTTATCTCTCTCTCTCTCTTTTTTTTTTTGCAATACTATTAGTAGCCCCTATCTCACCCTAATGCTTCACACTCTCCATTATAATGATAGTCAAGTGAACAAATTCACACATTGTAGGTGAGTAAATTTCTACTTTCCCTGATGTTAATCAAGGTTCTCACATGCTGCTCAGGATCTTGAAAGGTGCTGTATTTTAATATTTTTAACAAATGAGTTAAAAGTCTATTGAAACTCTTCATTTGGTAGATTGTAAAATAGGTTAGAAAAATTCTGTTTTTCTAGTTTTAAAGTGTGCAGGTATAAGAATTTTTTAATGTTTCTTTTTCAGTAATCTTGAGAGTTGTAAGTGTCCAGACATGGGTGACTATAGTATCAAAGGTTGCCGAAAGGTAAGCAAGGATGAAAATTGAGAAGAAAAAAACCACTAATCAGATCTGGTAATCAAAAGCCGTTGGTTATTTTGGAGAGAGCAGTTTCAGTATAGTGAAGAGTCAAGGATGTTGTTTATCCTTTGTTCCTGAAGAGGACCAATGACATCAGGAGGGTGATGTCTTGACTTGCAAGTGAATTGGATTTAAGTGAGGCAGAGCTGCACAAAGCCATCAGCCTCACTCTCTCTTCCAGAGTCATTAGAGTTCAGTGGCAAGACAAAGGTCAAGACAACTGGCCATGGCCCAAGATGTAATGGGTGACTCTGGTCTTTCTAAATTAAGGTCTTTCCCAGGTCTCATTTTGTCTGAGGCTACTCCTATTCAATGACTAAGGGCTAGATATCAACTGACACGAAAGATGGCTCAATTTATCATCCCAAACATATCAGTCTGGGGGAGAGTCTCAGAGTTTTTTGCTTTCACAGAAAATGTTTGCTGTTTGCATTTATTCTAAACCATCAAAGGATTAAGCTATTATGGAGGACTCTGGCAAGAATCTTGCCAACAGTAACTAAGAAGGAGAATCCCCCTGTGTTTGTCACAAGACAATCTGTTTCCTTTACCTTCGTAGAGATGGACAACAATTTCTAGGGGATAACTTCCTCTTGCCTCATAACCCTGAAAATTTCAACCAACTTTTGTATAAGCAATGAACCTCCCCTCCTCTCCACACCTTGTAAATCTCAGGTGGAATAGAATCAGCACTAGGTGCTTTGCTGCATGAAAGGAGCCTAATGGCATTTAAAACCTTCTCTTCAGTTGGAACTTCAACTAGGGAGGGATTGACTTCAATCTGAGGTAAAGGGTCAATGACTTCAGCAGTGATTGATGATGATCTGTTGAGAACATTATGGAAATATTCACCCATCTCTCTAGGATCATGTCCTTATCACTAATCAATGTGACTCCGTCAGCTCTGAGTAGCTGAGATATAAAATAGGTCTTTATAAATACCCATTGGGGCATCATAGAAACACATTGGATTTTTATTATCAGCATAAAACTGAATTTCATCTGCCTTCTTACTGAGCCAAGAATCTACATCTCTCTAAGCTTCACTTGTACCTTACTTTTGATGGAATTAAATGCTGCCTTCTTAGAGATGAATGGACTCTCCTGATGGTAAATCCTGCTAAGTTCTCGTTTTTCATTTAGCAGCTTAAGAATTTCATTTTATCAAACCAAATATATGCTTGCTTAAAAGATTATTTTATGGAGAACTCACACAGGACAAGTGCTTACATAATAGTAAGAAGAAGTGATATTAAGACACTCTCAAAATTTCTCTTAAGAACTTTGAAATTGATTATGGGGCATGGGAGACACTGACACTGGACTTCCCAGAATGGTGTGCCCTCATCAGAGAAGGTTTTGTGCTCTATGAGCAAAGTAGACTTGAAGTAGCTCAAAAGAAGTGCAAGATGTGCAAATTAAGAGAATCTACCCCAAATGTTCACATGAACTATTTGTACCTGACCTGTGGTAAAGAATTCTGAGCTCATATTGGTCTGATCAGCAACAGTTAGAGGCATTGTAACTTGACTCTAATAGAGCTATGTCACTTTGGTCATCTTTGAGAATGAAGGATAACAACCAACCCACCAAGCCATTAACAGGATGCAGAGGCTTAGACTGGGCCTATTATTGGTCATTCAATGAAAGCCAGAATGATTTGGGTTTAAAGTTTTAGTTAAGTAGTTCCATTTAAAATACAAGGGGCTTTTTAAAAGCTTGTTTTTTCAGTTATATTTTGAGAAATCAAAAATGAAAACTTTACAAGAGAAAAGTAAATTGTTCCAGCTTTTAAAAAAAAATGAAGAAGAAAAAGAAGGAGGAGAAGGAGAAGGAGGAACAGGGGAAGAGGAAGAGGAAAAGAAAGAAGAAGTAGAAGAAGGAGGAGGAGGAAGAAGAGGAGGAGAAGGAGGACAAGGAGGACAAGGAGGAGAAGAAGGAGAAGAAGGAGAAGAAGGAGAAGGAGGAGGAAGAGGAAGAGGAGGACAATGAGGAAGAGAAAGAGATGGAGAAAAAGAAAGAGAAAGAGGAGGAGAAGGAGGAGGGGAGATAGGTTCTCCTAAGTCATCCATAATCTCTCACTTGGTTTCTATTGTCAAAATATTTTGGAGGCACCTTGTTTCCCAGCAGTAAGGCCTAGCATACTGAGCTTGGCATAACAACAATCCTTTGTGCTTTAAATGATTTCACACCCTGGCAAAGTGTATTGCTTTGACTAAGCAACTGGTGTTCACTGCTCCCTATTTCCTAGGGACCCAAGAGTCATCCATCACCTTGCTTGATTTGCTCACAATCCCTGTTCCTTGTAACAACTAAGTGAACTGAACTAGGTGCTGTACCCCACTGTGAGATAATCAGCTTGGAGACTGTTCCCACAGGACCCAGGAACATTGGCTATTGTCAACCATTGAACCTGCCATGGGAAACTGCTACTCAAGACTTAAGAATGATTATATCATAGTCCAGTCCACTTACGTATATAAGCATTGCCTCTATCCCAACATGTTAAATCTTGCTTCTTAAGAGCGGGGCTTCCTTCCTTACAATTTTCCTCACTCTGAAATAAATTATACCACTACGTTGTATACTGACACACCTGCCTCTAGCCTGCTGTGTTTGGCTTTGGCCATTCCCAGGTTAGACACGGGTCCAATCTGGACTGCATTCAAAATTTTGTTGACATTAAATGCCTAAAGGCATCCTCTCAAATGATCCTTCTGTGAGTGGGTTTCAGGCTCAATCTCTGGATAAAGCTTGAACCTGGTCTTAGGCTGTATTCAGAACTCAATCTGTGGCCATGATCAAGGGATGGAAATAGATAGGGATATAGTTAGG
Source organism: Notamacropus eugenii (assembly GCF_028372415.1). NCBI lineage: Eukaryota > Metazoa > Chordata > Mammalia > Diprotodontia > Macropodidae > Notamacropus > Notamacropus eugenii. The sequence goes on from NC_092872.1 coordinate 341,652,382, forward strand.
ATAGCAGATGTTCAGTGAAGCTCTATTGGACTAGCCTACTGATTGTTTTTTAGATTGAAAACAGTATCTTTGATTTTCAGGCCTTTTAACTCCAAGTGCCAAATAATTTATACAATTTTAACTGCTTTCCAGAAAGACAACATAATACAGTGAATAGAATTTTGGACTTAAATCAGGAAGGATTGGGTTCAGATTCCACTATTGGTGCTTACTGACTGTGTTACTACTAGGAAATGACTCAAACTCTCTGAAACTCAAGCAACTGTCTAAGACTCTAAGTTGTAGATGGGTTGCAATCTGCTTCAGTGGAAGGTATTCTCATACTATTGAAATCATATATATTGGTGTTCTGGTGTGCAGTAGCTAACAAGCTGAGTCATGATAGGTCTGTGCAGAGTGCCTAGTTGATGTAACACATGTGGACTTTGAAGCACGTGAAATATTCTGTAACTGGTTTGGGTCTGTTAATCACATGGTGAAGCGATATCTCTTTGATCAACTGGGGTCATGTAGCCGAAACTGGGGCACATTCACAAGGCACTAGTTCACTAGAACCTGTTTTACTTTTTTGATTGACTCCTTGCTTGGTGACATTCCAGAGAGAAAAGAGACAGTGCTGTAAGGAGGGGAGGCCTTGAGCCCTCATCACATGATGATGATATATGACTGTTCTTTGCCTTAGCATTAGTTGTTTTATATTAGGTGAAAGAGATTGGAGGTTATGACCTTGGAAATTTCTGAAGGTTAAGAGACTCTAGGGCAGAGGACAAGGTTGAGTTTAAGTGATTCACCAAGACGTCAAAAAAGGGAAGGGAAGAGAGTACAGCCATTGCAGGGGTAATAGCCTAGGAAAGAACTGAGAGGTAGCAGGATTAGAGGTCAAAGTGGAGGTGAAGAATAAGATTTGTGGTTATGAGTCAGAGGTAGAGATGGAATGACAACAGATAAAGATGATCACGTAAAAGAATTTCAGGGTTCACAACTATGATGTGGACATTTGCAGATGATAGAAAAAAATCAGTTGGCATGACCATCTCTTTATGTAGCTTTGGTAGGGTGGAGAAAATTATTAACTTGAGGAATTGGGACGTTAGTGTATTTCAGGGAGTATTGATATGTATGTTGAAGTCCCGTGTTATGAAGATAGGCAATAGGGAGGAGAGAAAGACTGTTCCATACTATCTGAACAGCTCAGTCATAGAAAAGGGCAAAGTGAAGTCTCTTATAACTCTTTTAATCTCAGAGTCCTCTTCTTCTTCTTCTCGTCCTCCTCCTCCTCCTCCTCCTCCTCCTCCTCCTCCTCCTCCTCCTCCTCCTTCTTCTTCTTCTTCTTCTTCTTCTTCTTCTTCTTCTTCTTCTTCTTCTTCTTCTTCTTCTTCTTCTTCTTCTTCTTCTTCTTCTTTCCAAGAGGGTGCTGCTGCTCAGGGAATTCTTTCCCTTATTCTAGAAGGGACGATATGACTCTTGAATTTAATATTGCTAATGAAGGAACATCTGAACTAGGACTGCCCAGGAAATCTCTGAAGATTGAATTCTAGGTCTGAATTCTACCCTTCTTCATCTAGGACACTGGGGACTAAACATTGTCCAGGAAATTCCTTATACTTTATCTAATAAGTTGAGGTTTAAACAATCTCCTCTCAGGCCAGTAGTCAAGTATACAGGTATCTCAGTCTCAAGGAAGCAATTAACTTACTTCTTCCACTATCAGGATACATGTCCACTCCTAGGTCTGTTCCTCAGTCAGTATCGTGTAGACAAGGTGAAATAGATGAAACAAATATAACCCATGTTTCAAAGACCATTTGCATAAAACTCTCCTCATTGGCAAAAATTCATTATTTAGTGCTCCATGATGGCAGGAAGGGTGGCACTGGTGAGAGCTTGAGAGAAAAGAGATCCTGGTCTTCTGGTTTCCAACTTTGAAAGTGAAGACACATGGCTCTAGGCTCTCTTCTGTTCCTTGAAGACAGAGAAAGACTCTGGAGAGAAGCTGACATGGTTAGAGGAACTGTCAACCTCAATCATGTCCTTGTCTCCAGCTTACAACACTAGAGATTTTGGGGAAATTTCCCTTTGGGTGAGATCTGAAATTATCTCTCTTGGTTGAGTTGAGTTAACTTACTCCAAATGGAGAAGCACATTTACTTTATGTACTGACTGGGAGATATTCTCCTATATATATTTCTCTGATTTCTGTTTTGCTCTCAATTATGATAAATGGATTTATTGCCTATTCACTATATGCATTCAGAGTGGAACTGGCATTTGGTAGGAAAGGAGGTAAGCCTTTGAGATTTTATATATATATATATATCTTAGCCTAAACTAATAATATTTAAGGGAACATACACACACACACACACACACACACACACACACACACACACAATTCTATCCCAGTATCTTTACCAGTACCCTTTCACTCTGGGAAGAGCAGAATGGCCAGCATGGGGGAACCCATCCACAGGAATGTAGCTATAACTTGTGGCCACTTATTTTTACAAGAAATTGTGGGGGTTTTGGTTATTTTTTTCCCTAAAAGCTGTGGGAAATTTTTTTACTTTGTTCTGTGATTCTGCAGTACTTTGCTTGAAAAGCAGCCTCCACATAGATGCCAGTCTGGAAGGTTTGCGAGCTGTCCTGTACCAAGAGTGGTGGTCACCAGAGGCTAAATGTATCTGCCAGCAGATGTTTAACTGACCATGAATTTTGCTACACTTACCATTAAATCTAGGACCTTGTATATGGAGTAATACCTCAAGTATGGACCAATAACAATTCATTGCCATATCTTGGCTGTTGCTAAGTTGGCACTATTTGCCAGAAATGTGTAGAAGCACCCACCAATTATGATTTCAGCTTACACTATCAACCTGGTAAGACTAATGTGGATGCATATGCTTTGTCCAGAATGCCATGGATCACTAGAGTTGTGGTGATACCAAAAGAATGTGTGAGAGCAATCTGTGACACTCAACATACTAGACTAGAACTGGGTGGAAGTAAAGCTGAGAACTTGGGACTGCTGCCAGACAGCATGCCAAAGGCATATATATGTAAAATCTTGTGACATTGAACCGATCTTCCTCACCACAGTTGTGACTGGAGGCAAGAACAGATGGCTGGCGAAAGACTAAGAGAAGTGACACTTTTCTTAAAGTAGAAAAACATGGTAATGATCCTCTTCATCTGAAGTTCCAGATGGCAGAAGGCACTTTACTGCTAAGGCACCAGTAGAAGCTGGAGCTGTGCAGTGGCATGCTGGATTGGACTAGCATTGATTCCACATAGGAAATCAGCGAGCAGCTGGTGCCACCCAAAGGATACTGCTCAATAGCCACAAATGTCTTACATGATGAATCTGGACATGTGGGTCAAGAAGGGACCCCTAGAGCTAGTAACAAACCAAGATGTTCTAAGATGGATGCAGATGTTACCAAGAAGTGTGAAACTTGTGCCAATTGTTTATTAAAAAACCCATTACCAATTCATGTTGCATGTTTGGAGAACATAACTATCAGGAATTTCTCTATTGATTTTCTATCCCTGGAAGGAAATATTAAAAAAAATATTAGTCATATCTTTGTGGTGACTAACGATTTCATCAGATATGCATAAGCATACCCAAACAGAAACAAAGAAACAAAAAAACATCTACTGTTGCTGAAATGTTATGGAAAAAATGTTTTTCGATATATGGATTTCCTGCCAGGATCTATTCTGATCAAGATAGAGTAAGCTACTCAAGAAAATGTTGGCCTTGTCAGGTATCAAAAGGTTCAAGACTATTCCTTGTCATCCTCAAGGAGACCCACATCCTGAATGTTTTAACTGCACTGTGTGTGTGTGTGTGTGTGTGTGTGTGTGTGTGTTCCCTTAAATATTATTAGTTTAGGCCAGAATATATCTCTATCTATCTGTCTGTCTGTCTGTCTGTCTGTCTATCTTAAAGGTTTAACTCCTTTGCTACCAAATGCCAGTTCCACTATGAACATGTTGGAAACCTTGAAACCAGAAAAAAAAATTCAGTGGAATCAACATGTATCATTTCTATTACATGCATATAATTTTATAGGCTTTATAAGGGTGGGGAACTTGTGCCCTTGAGGCTGAAGGTCTCCCCCCTCTCTTGTCCCTGCTTTACACCATACTTGCTCACTTCGGGGTGAGAATCATGCCCATCTATTGACTTGTGTTTTGGTGTCTCAAATGAAATAAAGGACGAAACTGGACCTTACTGTACTCTCAGTTCATCTCTTGGTTAAAGGAGAAGCTGAGAGATATCAATCAACTAGCCAGAGCTTCAGCTCAGAAGAACTGTGAAAGGAACAAGAGACATCATGACGCCAGACTATGACATCAAGATCTTCAATAAGGAAACAGAATTCTTTTCTCCTTGGACCTTGGTATTCAAGGAATTCACTAGTTAGCTGATCAATAGAAAGTTAAACCCTACAAAGTTATTGAGAGGCTAGGCAATTTGCATGTTTACAAAATAGCCCAAGAGAGTTGGGGGAGTGGGGGCCTATCAGAATTACTCACTGCAATTACCTGTAGGAAAGTTAGTTGAACTTTCTAATGAACAGGTGGAGTGAAATGATGGATACTTAACTATATAAAAGCTGAAGAAAAGATACTGATACCACCAGCTGTATAAATATAGTCTGACCTAGATATGGGTACTGAAAATGATGTAACTTGTGAAGGCAGTGTGTGTATATTATTTCAAGGCAGGAGAACTGAGTCCCCGGGCAACTCCTTTCCTACTCAAAAGTGCTACAGAGACTTCTAGGACACAGAGTTAGTCCACAGAGCATGAATATACTAATACACAATCTAATATGACTTCCAGCCCAGGTATAGACAAATAAATCTATCATTATCCTTAAGGTCAGCTCACACCAACTGCTAACTCAGGTCTTGTTGTTGTTAGTCCTTTGTTTCTTAAAAAGAGTCTCAATGATATCAGGAAGGTGATGGCATGACTCGCAAGTGAATTAAAATTAAGTGAGGCAGGTCTGTGCAAAGTCTCCAGCCTCACTTTCTCCTCCAGAGCCTTCTGGGTCAACTGGTCAGATGTAGTTCAGGATGACTGGAGATGGCCCCAGATGCAGTGGGAGACTTTGGTCTTTTTAAGCTAAAGTCATTCCCAGGTCTCAGTTTGTCTGAGGCAAAGGCCATTTAGTGCTAAAGTCTAGGTAAGAAATGAAGCAAAAAATGACCTCCTTTACCCAGCTCTAAAAAAAAAATCAGTCTGGGAGGGGAAACCTCAGGGTTTCTGGCCAAAACAGAAATTGCTATTTACACTTATTCTGCACCATCAAAGCCCAAACAATGACCAGGTTTGGACTGGGACCTATAGTTGGCCAATCAATAAGAGTCAGAATGATTTGGATTTAAGGCATGGTCATTAATCAAAATCAAAAGAAATCTAGCCTGTAAACCCCCTGATAGCTTGTGAGGTTTCAGTGATCAAAATTTATATTCCTTTGGGCAGAGCACCTGGTGGTAAAGGTATGAGTCCCCATGTGGAACTCAGGTGTAGGAACAGAGGGATCAGTTAGTGACAGAAGTAAACCTAATGGCAAGTCACTAGGCTAAGTTATGGTGGTTACAGGTAAACCTGAAGATAATTATATTCAGATCACAATACTAGAGATTGTTGTTAGAGATGAGCTTGACACACAAAAAGGTATCAAGGAAAATTTATTAGAGTTCAGAGGAACTGAGCACTTTGGTCAAAGCTGACTCCACTCCTCTTGAGAAGGAGAGAGTGCCTTCTATGTTAAGTATGAATGGGTAGCTGCCCAGTTATTGTGTTCATCATTGCCAAAGAAGACCATGTCATCAGAGAAATGATGTCATGACTTGCACTTGACTATTGTTTTGAGTGAGGGAGGGCTGTGCAGGTCACCAGCCTCACTTCTCCTCCAGAGCCATCTGAATCCAGCGACTAGATATTCATCAGGATGGCTGGAGATGATCCAGGATGCTCTGGGAGACCTTGAGCCCTTTAGGCCAATGTCTTTGCAGGTACTCACTTAGGGTGAGGTAACACCCATTCAGTGAATAGGTCTGTTTAAGAAGTAGTTTGCCCCTTTTAATGAGGCAAAGCAAAATAGCTACATTAGGCTGGGAGGGAAACAGCAACAGTTACTACCGGCCAGGAGGGTCCAGAAAATAGTCCTTAAGCAGGGACCTATTGTCCAATTTATGGGTTTCAGAGTGCAGTAGGTTTAAGGTTTTGGAAAGGGTAATGAAAGGGAAGGGAAGGGAAGGAAAGGAAAGGAAAGGAATCTTTAACTGGGCATCCTCTGGCCATCCAAACTTACCTTCTTTTGGAGAGGAGAAGGAAGGGAAGGGGGAGACGGATAGGAGAGGAGGAGCTGAGTTACCCAGCTAGCTGAGGTCCCCATTCAGGCAGCTGCGTCTGCTCACAGATTGTTGTGTTCATCCTTTGTTGCCGAAGAAGACCATGCCATCAGAGACTTGCACTTGACTTTGTTTTGAGTGAGGGAGGACTGTGCAAGGTCACCAGCCTCACTTCTCTTCTAAAGCCATCTGAATCTAATGATCAGATATTTCAGCTTCCCAGTAAAGCTACAGGAAGACCACAACTTGTTCAAACTAATGAAAGTTTCTTATACTGTTCTGAATTTACACTCTGTGCCCTGCCGTCCCCTGGCCACGTGACTTCATGTTCTCCTCTCTGATAAGATTTCCCTCAAACAGCTCCTCAAGCCTGCACACAAGTTTCTGACTTCTACCTGATTGTGCTAGGTCAAAACTCTGTGGAAACAGAAGTGCTTCCTTGTTTCCCACATTGTCCATGTGAAATGTGCATGTACGTAATTGCATGTGTTTATAGCACTAAATTACTGTGTATTTGAGTAGGCTTGTTTATTTTGTGTATATGATAGTACATATAGTTAAGCTATATTATATATAGGCATATACATAAATATATGCCTATTGATAGTGTTATTTTTGCAGTTGGCCAGCTTTGTTTTGTTATTTATCCATGCTCATTGTGTTTGACTCATTGCTGAATAAAAAGGATATGCGTGGACTTTTGAAATGTGTATGTATTTATGTCCTGCATGTTGTCATTGTAGAACCCTTTTAGATGAGGCTCTATATAATGACGTCTGTTGCATGTACTGTTAATGTACATTTGCTTTATTTTAGTTTCAACAGTACCATAAGTTGGTTATCTGGGACACCAGGAAAATCACCCTTGTTGTATTAAAGAGCTGATGTTTTTCTTTATATTATGTAATTATAAGTTTTGAGCTTATGGCAGCTGATCTTTGTAAGGAGCTACAAAGAATTTCTGCCCAAGGGAGGAATGTAACCCATAGCTCAAAGACCATTTGCATACAACTCTTCTTTTTGTTGGAGGTTGATTATTCAATGCTATGAACGTGTATGAGAGGCACAGTTGGTGAGAAGAGAGATCCTGATCTTCTGGAATCTAGCTTCAAGAGCTGAACACAATTCTAGACTCCCTTTAGGTCCCTGAAGGGAGAAAAGGACTCTAGAATGAAACTAACATAAACACAATGGCTTCAGATGGTCCGCACAAAGGGGTGACTTCTTTACCTCTTTGTGGGATGAGACTATTCTGCAATGATGGGAGCCAATCTATTCATCTTAGTCATTTTAGTGTGAATAATGAAGTGATACTATTATTCATATTTGTACTGCATATTTCCATCTCTGGGACCCAAAACCATACTTTATATAATTATAACTTCAAATAGTACAAATTTGAATACATGTAACCCCTTCACCTGATTCATTATTTACTGAAGCAAATACCTAGTTGAATACCTATCTTTAGATCAGGGGATGTCCTTAGTCCTCTCAAGGTGTCAATGGGCTTATCCACATCCTTTACAAGGAGATATTCTCAAAAGTCCCAAACCAAAAATGTAACCTGTAGTTCATCATGTTTATCAAGCCAGTCCTCTAGGCCAGTCCCTTATAGATTGAATTAGCAAGCTGAAGTATACAGGGCTTCGCTTTTTTTGTCCTTCCTCTGGGTCCTTCCTTGTTCTTAGACAAAGTGAAAGCTCCCCATAGGAAACAAAGGTTGATGATAATTACTTTTGACTTGTTATTAGTAACAACAATAACAGTTTTCCCTGGGTAGGTTTTTGCTGCTACAGAAAGTGAAATGGAAATTAACAACTGTAAAGATTATAACCTAATGGGAAGACATAAGTGATGAAGAACTAATAAATTAAACGGTTTTGAAGGAGTAGGGAAAATGTCTTTCAAAACAAGTTTATAGATAGGAGGTGAGATAAGCCATTTAGAGGCCTAAAGTAGAGGGTAGTGGGCATCACAGCAGCTGAAAATTCTTCAGGGATCAGATAGTTTTACCTGCCCTTTGGAGACAGTTATTGCAAATCTTCAAGCAAATGGCCCTCCCTGACCTGCCCTATAGAGGGGATTTCTAGATACACCCTGAGGTTCCTTGTTGCCCTTTGCTATTCTGATTTTGGGGTTCCTACTCCTTTCTAGGGGAACCTTCCCAAAAGGCCTGGTCCCTTTGTAACCTCACTCTTTTCTACCTTTCCAGTCTTCTTACATTTTCCTTTCTTCCACATACTCTGTGATCTAGTGACACTGGCCGCCTTGTTCTTCTTTATATGCAACATTCCATCTCCCAGTTCTGGGGATCTTCATTGACTATCCCTCATGCCTAGAAGGCTCTTCCTCCTTATTGCTAGTTCCTGGCTTCCTTCAAGTCTCAGCTAAAATCTCATCTTCTGTAGGAAGTCTTCCCAGTTCTCCTTAATCTTACTGCATTTCCCTTGCCTCCAATTTATCCTGTATATATCTTATATCTTCACAATTGTCTGCATGCTGTTTCCACATTAGACTGTGATTTCCTTGTGAATAGGTGCTGTTTTTTCTTTGTTTCTTAGTATCTCTAGCGCTTAGCACAAGTCCTGGCACATAGTAGGTGCTTAATAATGGTAATTGACTGACTGGTCCACTGAGAACTTGCACGCAAGTGGGAGAGTGAGATTCAGGATCTATTTCTGGGTTTTCTTTGATTTAGTAATAGATACAGAACTGGAAAGGAGCTCAGAAACCATCCAGTCCAATCCTTCATCAGACAGATAAAAAAATTGAGGTCTAGGGAGGTTGTGTCATGGAAGTGACCTTACAAGAGCTTTCTGTAATTTCTTCATGGAGATACAGTATTTTGGAATTGGAAGGAACCTCAGCTACTCTCTAGTCCAACCTATCAGCTATTATCCACTAAAGAATCTCTACTACTGTATACCAGCAAATGGTCTCTCATCCTCTTCTTGAAGACCTACAACGAAGGAGAACCCACTAGCCTACTGAGATAGTCCTTTCCACTACTGGGTGGCTCAGCTTGTTAGAAAGTTGTCCCCAGTTTATCTCTCTAGGGCCAAATAGAACAAGTCTTATTCTTCTACACTGTGGCTTGTCAAAGACTTGAAGATGTCTATTGTGTCTTCCCTGAGTTTTCTCTTCTCCATACCAAACATCTTCACTTCCTTTAACTTGACCTAAGACCATAGCATTCACAAAATTTAATTGTTTAGTTTATTGACAATTTAAATTATTTATTTAAATATGTGTATGGAACTATCCACCTCTTACAAGAGTTTTGTGTGCCTGTTCTCCTGTTGGATGTATGTGTCTGCTGCTTTTCAGTGCTATTTCATTTATTTATTTATAAAGTTTTATTGATGCCTTTTTATTTTTTATACCACAGCCATTTCCTTTTAAATCCCCCATCCTACATTAATCGTCCTTTGTAACAAAAAAAGATATTTAAGCAAAACCAAATGACATAGAGAACATACTTCATAATGTTCAGCATATTCTGCATCTGTAGTCTCTACTGGAAGGAGAGAGACATACTTCTATCTTTAGCAATTTGGCATTGAGATTGGGCATTGCCATGAGTTAGACTTTTGCCACCTTTTGATTTTGCTTTGAGGTTGCAGTTGTGATTGTGCTTACTGTTCTCCTGATTCTGCTTACTTCACTCAGCAACAGTTTTTACAAATGTTCTCACGTTTTTCTGAATTTATCATGTTTATTGTTTCTTAAGATGTAGCCATATTACATTACATTCATGTATAGCACTTCAGACATTCCCCATTCGATTGGCACTGAATTAATTTTTCCCAGGATTTTTTTTAGTTGCAACTGCTAAAAGTGCTGCTATAAATATTTTGTTGACTGTGTGACCCTTTCCTCTGTCTGGAACTATGTTTTAAATCTGGTAAATATACTTTGAGCCTGAAGGTAGAGACAGTCTTTTTTTAATAGCCTGACCTTATACCCTTTCACTGAGAATTTCATAAACCCATCCTCACCTAGAGAATTGAGCTTCTTCCACCGCTGGATTCTGCCTTCACAGGGACATATGCCTGGAAACAGAAAATGACTTTCAGCAGACTTATGAAGATGCTCCTATCACTTAGGAAGCTACTCTCCCAGTCCTCAGTTCCCAGGTGTTCACTTTCCCTCCTCCTATCCTGAGGGTTACCTGACTGGGAGTGTCTGGTTTCTGAGAGTCAGGCACTTTGGGCAGGCACCAGATCATTCCAGTCTTCTCCCTGTGATGACTTGAGCATCTGATCTCTCAAAACACTTAGATTCTATTTTCATAGAAATGCCTTTTTCTTTAAAAGGGAAGGAATAGTGTAAGTATATGTAAAACCTAGAGTCATTATAGAGGAAAGTGTCATCTAGTTTTGGTGGTAGCTGATGAGACCTTGCTAGCTACCTGTGAGATATGGGGCACCTACATACTGATATTTCTTTGGAGACACATCTAAGAAGTGTAAGCTGAATTTGTGAGGACAGGCGTATCTATCTGCTCAGGAGCTAGGGTGGGGTGGCATAAGGAAGCAGAAAGGATCTTTAGGAAAAAGGAAATTAACGCAGATTTCTCTCATTCTTAGCCAGTAGACTGCTCAGTTGGCCCCTGAAAAGGTTAATAATGGCTCTGCATGGGCTTTTAATGCCAAACAGAAGCTTGTGTTTTATCTTAGAGGTAATGAGGAACCTGTTAAGCTTCTGGAACAAGGAAGTGATATGGTTAGAAATGCACAAAAGTAATATAAATTCAGGAGTTGGATAGAAGGTGTATTAGGATGGGGAGAGACAAGATACAGGGAGATCAATTAGGAGGGTATTCTAGTCGTTCAGATGAGAGATGGTGCGGGCCTGAATTAAGTTATGGCTGTGAGAATGGAGAGAACATGGCATGTGAGAAGGGGTAGAACTGATAAGATTTGGCAACTGGTTGGATGGGGAATAAGTGAGAATGAAAAGCTGAGGATAACTCCTATGTTGCAAAGCTGGGTGACAAGAGGGATGGTAGTGACCTCGACAGAGACAGGGAAATTCAGTGGAAAGGTGAATATAGTGAGAAAAAATGAGTTCAGATTTGGATATAACAATTAGAGACACAATTCACACATTCTATGTAGGTGCTTTTCTATGACCTCAATTTTCTCTAAATTTATTGTTTTTTATGCAGTATGGTTTCATTTTTGTAATACACAGTTTCTGACACTCTTACCTCCAAAACATTGGACTCAAGTCATGCTTGCAATAAATACAAGAAAAATATGCTAAAAAAAAAATGCCTGGTGAGAATAGGTGGGTGGGAGGAATGAAGTTGTGAGTTTTAAATTCTTTCTTAGGGAAAATAAAGGAATTCAATGATCATTTTAAAGCCTGTGGGAGTAATCCTCTCATAAGTGTAGTACCTTCCCTCTACCCCAACACTTATGTGCATAGGAGAGTTGCCCAAGGTTTGGGGCACTCCATGGGGCAGCACCTGCTCAAAATCATAGCTCTCCAATCTCCACCAATAGGGACTTACCAGGTAAGCAAAAGATACATTATTTCAAAACAAAAGACATTTAATCAAATAGTACAGCAAATTAAGTGACAAGAAGGGATCCCTCTATGCACACATGAGAAATATTCTCCCAGCTCTCCCACAGGTTTCCCCACCACCAGTGGAATAGTGTACACATTTAGGGAACACACATAAAGCAAACACATAGAGGCAACACAGATTTAGAACTGGAAGAGACTTAGAGATCATTTAGTGTAAGCCTCCTCCTCATTTTATAGAGGAAGAAACTGAATCCCAAAGAAAGGAAGTATGATGATTGTACAGAGGAATAGGAGATAAGAACTTCTGGAAATATGTAATATGGTATGTAAAAAGAAACAATGGAAGGGAACACCATTTTGGGGAAACAAACTCCAACTACTCCTGACTAAAGCCCTACCCAGAGCAGTATTGGAAATAATTGAGCTTGCACAGGTTCTTGGAGAAGAGTGATTTACTAGAGGCTATGGTTCTTTTCTGTGGACATGTGTAAATCCTACATGTTTTCATTAATTTTTATTTTATTTTATTTTGTTTTATTTTTACTTTTATTTTTTAATGTTTAACAATCACTGCCATACAATTGAGATTTTATCCCCCCCACCTACCCCCCCCACTACCCCCCTCCCTCCCCACGACTGCATACAATTCTGTATAGATTCTACATATACTTTCCTATTGAGTATATTTTCACTATAGTCATGCTATGTAGTCAGACTAAAATAAATGAAAGAAATCGTATAACAAATCAGAACATGATACACAAACACATACACATACACAAACATGATCTGCTACATTTTGGGAGTGACTTCCATATTTCTTTCTCTGAGTGTGGAGAGCATTTTGCCTTGAGAACCACCTTTGGGATTTTTTTTTTTTTATAAGAAGTTTTTGCGTTATTACAAAAATCCAAGTCTACCAGAAAAAGCTCTCACACACTGTGGTCGTTGCTGTGCACAAAGTTCTCCTGGTTCTGCTCCTTTCACTCAGCATCAGGTCATATAAGTCCTTCCAGGCCTCTCTGAAGTCTTCTTGTTCATCATTTCTTATGGCACAATAGTACTCCATTACATTCATATACCATAATTTATTCAGCCATTCCCCAATTGATGGACATCCCCTTGACTTCCAGTTTTTGGCAACTACATAGAGTGCTGCTATAAATATTTTTGTACATGTGGGACCCTTTCCCATTTTTATGATCTCTTGGGGATATAGTCCTAGTAGTGATATTGCTGGGTCAAAGGGTATGCACATTTTTGTAGCCCTTTGGGCATAGTTCCAAATTGCTCTCCAGAATGGTTGGATGCGCTCACAGCTCCACCAACAATGAATTAGTGTTCCAACTCTCCCACATCCTCTCCAGCATTTATCATTTTCTTGCTCTGTCATGTTTGCCAATCTTATAGGTGTGATGTGGTACCTCAGAGTTGTTTTGATTTGCATCTCTCTAATCAATAGTGATTTAGATCATTTTTTCATATGATTATAGATAGCTTTAATTTCTTCCTCTGAAAATTGCCTATTCATATCCTTTGACCATTTATCAATTGGGGAATGACTTGTATGATTATACATTTGGGTCAGTTCTCTATATATTCTAGAAATGAGGCCTTTATCCCCGAGCTTAGCTGTAAAAATTCTTTCCCAATTTACTACATCCCTCTGGATTTTGGTTGCATTGGGTTTGGTTGTGCAAAAACTTCTCAGTTTAATGTAATCAAAGTTATCCATTTTGCATTTCATAATGCTTTCTATCTCTCCTTTAGTAAAGAATTCTTCCCTTCTCCATAGATCTGATAAATACACTATTCCTTGCTTCTCCAGTTTATTCATGGTATCAATCTTTATACCTAAATCATGTACCCATTTGAACTTTATTCTTGTGTACGGTGTCAGGTATGGGTCTATGCCTAATTTCCTCCGCACTGTTATCCAGTTTTCCCAGCAATTTTTGTCAAACAATGAGTTCTTATCCCAGAAGCTGGGGTCCTTGGGTTTATCAAACAGAAGGTTGCTATATTCCTTGCCTACTGCATCTTGAGTGCCAAGTCTATTCCACTTGTCTACATCTCTGTTTCTTAGCCAATACCAAGTGGTTTTGACAATTGCTGCTTTATAGTACAATTTGAGGTCTGGTAGCGCTAGGCCACCTTCCCAAGCATTTCTTTTCATTAGTCCCTTTGATATTCTGGACCTTTTGTTTTTCCAAATGAATTTTGATATTATTTTATCCAGCTCTAGAAAGTAATTGTCTGATAGTTTAATTGGTATGGCACTAAATAAGTATATTAATTTAGGTAGAATTGTCATTTTTATTATATTAGCACGGCCTACCCATGAGCAACTAATGTTTTTCCACTTACTTAAATCTGACTTTATTTGTGCAAAAAGTGTCTTGTAATTGTGTTCATATAATCCCTGGGTTTGTTTTGGCAGGTAGACTCCTAAGTATTTTATACTGTCCACCCTAGCTTTAAATGGGATTTCTTTTTCTATCTCTTGCTGTTGGACTTTGTTGCTAATATATAGGAACGCAGAAGATTTGTGTGGGTTTATTTTGTAACCTGCAACTTTGCCAAAGTTGTTTATTAATTCAAGTAATTTTTTACTTGAATCTCTGGGATTCTCTAGGTAAATCATCATATCATCTGCAAAGAGTGATAACTTAGTTTCTTCTTTGGCTATTCTTATTCCTTGAATATCTTTATCTTGTCTAATTGTTACAGCTAACATTTCTAGTACCATATTGAATAATAGTGGTGATAATGGACAACCTTGTTTCACCCCTGATCTTATTGGGAATGCATCTAGCTTATCCCCATTGCATATAATGCTTGCTGAAGGTTTTAGATAGATACTGCTTATTATTTTATGGAAATTTCCCTTTATTCCTACGTTCTCCAGTGTTTTTAGTAGGAATGGGTGTTATATTTTGTCAAAAGCTTTTTCTGCATCTATTGAGATAATCATGTGGTTTTTGTTAGCTTTGTTGTTGATGTGATCGATAATGCTAATAGTTTTCCTAATATTGAACCAGCCCTGTAGTCCTGGTATGAATCCTACCTGATCATAATGTTTTAATCTCATGATAAGATGTTGTATTCGTTTTGCTAAAATCTTATTTAAAATTTTTGCATCTATATTCATTAGGGAAATTGGTCTATAATTTTCTTTCTCTGTTTTGTCTCTTCCTGGTTTGGGTATCAAAACCATATTTGTATCATAGAAAGAATTTGGGAGGACTCCTTCTTCCCCAATTTTCAAAAATAGTGTATGTAGTATTGGAATTAACTGTTCTTTAAATGTTTGATAGAATTCACTTGTGAATCCATCTGGCCCTGGAGATTTTTTTCTAGGGAATTCATTGATGGCTTGTTCAATTTCTTTTTCTGAGATGGGGTTGTTTAAGTATTCAACTTCCTCTTCTGTTAATCTGGGCAATTTGTATTTTTTAAAATATTCATCCATCTCATTTAGATTATCGAATTTGTGGGCATAAAGTTGGGCAAAGTAGTTTCTAATTATTGTTTTAATTTCCTCCTCATTGGAGGTGAGTTCACCCCTTTCATTTTTAATATTAGTAATTTGATTTTCTTCTTTCTTTTTTTAATCAGATTGACCAAAGGTTTATCAATTTTATTAGTTTTTTCATAAAACCAACTATTGGTTTTATTTATTAATTCAATAGTTTTCTTAATTTCAATTTTATTACTCTCTCCCTTGGTTTTCAGTATTTCTAATTTGGTATTTACTTGGGGATTTTCAATTTGTTCTTTTTCTAGCTTTTTCAACTGCAAGCCTAAGTCATTGATCTCCTCTTTCTCTATTTTATTTATGTAAGCATTCAAAGATATAAAACTTCCCCTAATAACTGCTTTTGCAGTATCCCATAAGTTTTGGTATGTTGTCTCACTATTGTCATTCTCTTGAATGAAATTGTTGATTGTTTCTATGATTTCTTCTTTAACCCAACCCTTCTTTAGAATTAGATTATTTAGTTTCCAATTGATTTTTGGTTTCTCTTTCCATGGCCTTTTATTACATGTAATTTTTAATGCATTGTGATCTGAAAAGGATGCATTGATTATCTCTACCTTTCTGCACTGGATTGTGAGATTTTTATGTCCTAGTACATGGTCAATTTTTGTAAATGTTCCATGTACTGCTGAGAAAAAGGTATATTCCTTTCTATTCCCATTTAATTTTCTCCAAAGATCTATCATATCTACCTTGTCCAGAGTTTTATTTACCTCCTTAACCTCTTTCTTGTTTATTTTGAGGTTGGATTTATCGAGTTCAGAGAGGGGGAGGTTGAGGTCCCCCACTAGTATAGTTTTGCTATCAATTTCTTCCTTCAACTCCCCCAACCTCTCCTCTAAGAATCTGGATGCTATACCACTTGGAGCATACATGTTTAGTAATGATATTGCTTCATTGTCTATAGTGCCTTTTAGCAGGATATAGTTTCCATCCTTATTCCTTTTGATTAGATCTATTTCTGCTTTCGCTTTGTCTGAGATTAGGATTGCTACTCCTGCCTTTCTTACATGAGCTGAAGCACAATATATTCTGCTCCATCCTTTGACCTTTATCCTATGTGTATCCCCCCACTTCAAATGTGTTTCTTGTAAGCAGCATATTGTTGGATTATGGCTTTTAATCCATTCTGCTATCCGTCTCCATTTTATGGGAGAGTTCATTCCATTCACATTCACAGTTATGATTACAATCTGTGTATTTCCCTCCAACGTCTTTCCCACCATTTGTGCTTTTAGCTCTCCCATCTCCCTTCCCCTCCTCAATAGTATTCACTTTTCTCCCCCTCCTCCTGCAGCCTTCCCCTCCTTCTTTTAGCCCCCCTCCCTTTTACTCCCCTTTACTCTTATTGCTTCTTTCCTCCCTTTTAGCCACCCTCCCCTTTCTTCCCCCTTCCCGTCCTACTACCTATAGAGCTAGTTAGGATTATCTACTTAAGATTATTGTTCCCTCCTTTGAACAAATCAGATGAGAGTACTTCTCAAACAATGCTCATCTCCCTCCCCTCCTTCCCTCTACTATAGTTTTGTACTTCTTCCTGTGATATAATTTGCCATTTTCTGCTTCCCCCTTTTCACACCTCTTATTACAATCCCTTCTCATACTTAAATCATATTTTTGACATGACATCATTTACTTTATGCCCGTTCCCTCTACATATATCCCTTTTATCATAATAGCTGCACAGTTCTCAAGATTAACAGGTATCATCTTCCCTTATACAGAGGTAAACAGTTTGCCCTAATTGAGTAACAAGTTTTTGTTTTTGTTTTTTCCCCTCTGTTTACCTTTTTATGATTCTCTGGAGACCTGCATTTGAAGATCAAATTGTCTATTGAGTTCTGGTGTTTTGGTCAGGAAGCTCTGGAAATCCCTTATTTCGTTGAATGACTTTCTCCTTGCCTGAAATGTTATGCTGAACTTTGCTGGGTAGTTGATCCTTGGTTGAAGTCCCAACTCCTTTGCCTTACGGAATATTGGGTTCCAATTCTTTCGATCTTTTAATGTAGAAGCTGCAAGGTCCTGTGTGATCCTGACTTTGTGTCCTTGATATTTGAATTGTTTCTTTCTAGCTGCTTGTAGTATTTTCTCCTTCACTTGATAGCTCTGGAATTTGGCAACTATATTTCTTGGGGTTTTGAGTTTGGGATCCCTTTTGGGAGGGGAACGGTGGATTCTTTTGATGACTGTTTTGCCTTCTGAGTCTAGTACTTCTGGGCAGTTTTCCTTGATGATTTCCTGGAAGATATTGTCCAGACTCTTTTCTTCATCATGGGTTTCTGGCAGGCCAATAATTCTTAAATTTTCTCTCCTGGATCTATTTTTCAGGTCAGTTGTTTTTCCAATTAAATATTTTACATTTTCTTCTATCTTTTCATTCTTTAGATTTTGTTTGACTGATTCTTGTTGCCTCATTGAGTCATCAGTTTCTACTTGCCCAGTTCTAATCTTCATCGTATTGTTTTCTTCAGTTAGCTTTTGCATCTCCTTTTCCATCTGACCAATTTTTCCCTTTAAGGAGCTATTTTCTCCATTTAATTTTTGTACTTCTTTTTCCATTCGACCAATTTTCCCAGTTAGGTTTTGGGTTTCCTTTTCCATCTGATCAATTTTCCCAATTAGGTTTTGGGTTTCCTTTTCCGTATGATTAACTCTTCCTTTTAGGGAATTATTCTCTCCAGTTAATTTTTGAACTTCCTTTTCCATTTGTTCAATTTTCCTTTTCAGAGTGATGTTCTCATCAGTGAATTCTTTTTTTTATAATTTTAAAATCATTGGCCAGTTTTTCTTTCATATCCTTCTTCAGATGTTCCAGGTAATCTAGTTGTGCTTGTGAGAAATTCATAGTCCCATCTGAGGTTTCAGATGGAAGTACAGTCTCAGCTCTGACCTCTTTGGTGTTTGTGTTTTGGTCCTTATGCCCATAGAAAGATTCTATTGTTTTTTCACTTTTCGTCTGCTTTTTCCGATTCATGATGTCGGCTGAGTGTTGTAGCTTCTGGTTCTTTCAGTCAGAAGGTACAGATCTTTAAGTTGAGCTGATGTGTGTCTAGGCTAAAAGCAGGCTTTTTTTTTTTTGTTTCCCAGATCAACCCTGGGGTTAGCTTGTTAGGTGTGTGGGAGGGGTGGTCTGGTCTCAGGAGATCTCCTTAGCTGACCTGAGGCAAAGGCAAGGTCAGGGGATGGTGATCCCAGCTTCCCTATTGTCTTCCCTTTTCTCCTGGAGGGCTGGGGCACGCCTAGAAGCTAATGCGTGTTCCCGCCCCTCCTGGGGCTTGTCTCCCGGCTCTGAGGCTTGCCTGGGTCTCAGTGCGAATTTTCTCTGCCCTGGGTCGTCTGTCCTTCCAGATCGCCTCCGCCACAGTAGGAAGAATCCCCCTTTGCTATTTTTCTAGCCTCTGGTGTTATGAGACTATTTGCCCCCTTCTGCTGTTCCCGCTGATCCAGGATTTATCTGGGGAAGAATTTTATAGTTCTTTCACGGTCATCAGGGGGGAGGAGAGAGCATTTACTGATCACTCCGCCATCCTAGCTCCGGAAGTTCAAGTAGGTGACTTACCGAAGTTTAGTCTTCAGGCTGAAGGTTTCAAGGGCTACTGCGCTGATATCTGGTGCTCAGCGGCTCTCACCAGCTCGGTTTGGCCTGTCTCCTGCTCCGCTGGTTTCGCCCACCACTCTCGGGCTTCTCAGGTCCCTTCCGCCCTGCTGCGCTGACCACGCTGTGCTGTGCGCTGGGGGCTTACCCCTGTGGAACAGATCCTTCCCGTGGACCTTCCAGTCCAACCTGGGCTCCGAGTCTGTCAAAGTCTGTCACCCACTGGATTCTACACCTCCAAAGTCTGGTCAGATTCTCCTTTCAGAGATATCCAGAGGAGTTTGTCCAGGAGCTTAGGTGAGTCATTGCTTTCACTCCGCCATCTTCTGTTTTCATTAATTTTAAACAAAGCTGCTTGTGTTTTGAACCTCATGAGCCTATGTGATTATAAAAGCAGTTGGTGACAATTTTTCTTTCGGTGAGGATATTATTATGAAGTTCCAGATCGTTAGATTGTTTCAGAGGAATGAGACATCCCCAAAGTGTGCCTAGGCTCTTCACATCAGGAGAAAGTCTCTGACACAAGGGTTAGTTAGATAAAAATGTTATGAGAAAGAGCAAGGTAAGTAAGAAGCAGAGATTCAGGTAGCTGACAAGCATTAAATAAGTGCTTACTATGTTCCAGGCACTGTGCCAAGGACTGGGCAGACAAAGACAAAGGACATGGTCTTTGTCCTCAAGGAACTCATATTCCAATGGAGAAAACAACATACAAATCACTGTTTTGTTGTTGTTCAGTTGTGTCCAACTCTTTGTGACTCCATTTGGAGTTTTCTTGGCAAAGATACTGGAGGGGTTTGCCATTTCCTTCTCCAGCTCATTCTACAGAGAGGAAACTGAGGCAAACAGGGTTAAGTGATTTACCAAAGATCACACAGCTAATGAGTGTCTGAAGCCAGGTTTGAACTCAGGAATATGAGTCTTCCTGACTCTAAGACTGGCACTCTATCCACTACACTGCTTAGCTGCTCACAAATAACTGTACATAAGTGGAGATGTAGATCAGCCAGTTGAAAATTTTAGTGTTGAATTCTGAGGAGACTTCTTAAACTCATTATGTACTAAATTGAACTCTATCTTTCCCACCAAATTTCCTCATCTTCTAAATTTCCCTATCACTGTTGAGGATACCGCCATCTTTCCAGTTGGCCAAGTTTGTAATCTAGGTGCCACCCTCAACCTTTGAACCTCTGGGTTCAAATATAAAATCTTCTGTTCGGCTTTTTAAAGCCCTCCAAAATCTGGCCCCTTCTTCCCTTTCTAGTCTCCTTGTACTCTCTTCCCCTTCCCTAGCTCTGATCCGATGACACTGACCTTCTAACTGCTCCTGGCACATGCCTTCTTCATCACCCAGCTCTGTACATTTTTTCCTGGCTTTCCCCATGCTTAGGATATGCTCTGTCCTTTTCTCCTTATCCTAGCTTTTCTGGCTTTTCAAAAAATTTCAGCTAAAATCCCACCTTTGTCAAGAACCTTTTCCTGGTCCTCCTTGATGCTAGTGTCCTCATTCTGAGATTACTTCCAGCTTACCCTGTGTATATCTTGTATGTGTATAATTGTATGCTATCTCCTCTATTAGAATAGGATATCCTTGAGGCTAGGGACAAGTTTTTTTTCCAAACTTTCTTTGCATTCCTTGTGTTTGACACAGTTTCTGGCACATGTTGTCATTGTTGAGTTGCTTCAGTACTGTCTCACTCTCCATGATCCTATTTGGGGTTTTATTGGCAGAGATACTGGATATTTGCCACTTCCTTCTCCAGCCCATTTTATAGATGAGGAACTAAGACAGACAGGGTTAAAAGGTTTGTCCAGGATCGCAATCTAGTAAATGTTTGAAACTGGACTTGAACTCATGAAGATGAGTCTTCCTGACTCCAAGGCAAGTACTCCATCCACTGTGGCACCAAGTGCCCCCTTCTGGCACATAGTAAGCACTTAAAGATTTCTTGACTTGGAAGCCATCAGCATAGAGGTGGTATTTGAAAGTAAATGAGTTCATCAAGGAAGTTAACCGAGAGATAAGAATGAGAGTCAATGACAGAAGTTTGTGTGTACACATTTTTAAGGGATGATAAGATAAGGCAGAGTGTTCAAAGAAATTAGACAAAAACCAGGAGGTAGCAATGTCATGAAAATCATGAAGGAGAAGGTACCAAGGAGGAGAAAGTAGTAGTCAAGACTGTCCAAAGCTACACAGGTCAAGAATGATGAAAACAGAAAAAAGGCCAATGGTCTTGGTGACTGGTGACTTTGGAGAGAATTGTTATAATAGAGAAGTGGAGATACAACCCAGTTTTCAAGGGACTGAGGAATGAATAAAGGATGAGAAGCAGAAGCAGTGAGAATAGGCTTCTCCTTTTAGCAATGTGAACATCAGTGAAGGAAAGAAGAGTTTGAATGACAGCTTGAGAGAGTGACAAGGGCAAAAAGATGCTTCAGGGTAAGAAGAACTTGAGAATATTTTCAGGTTGAATGTTATGACCTAGGAGAGAGGAAAAGATGAAAGATGAAACAAAGAGAGTATATGATTGATGGCTAAAGTCCTAAGAGATGAGAAGCAATGGGAGTGAGAACAGCTGGAGGGCTTAGTCTTGGTAAGGAGGAGGCCCACCTTTTCCTCTGAGAACAGAGGAAAGAAGAGGATGAGTGGGGAAACAGAAAGCCTGAGACAACTCATATTGGATGGCCTCCAACTTCTTTGTAAAGCGAGAGGTGAAGTCATTTACTGAAAAAGAGGGCATATCACTTATTCTCTTCCTTTCTATTCTAGTTCTATAGTTCTACTTTTCTAGTTCTACTAGGACTACTATTCTACTTCTACTATACTAGTTCTACCATTCTAGTTCTATTACCTTGCATGACTTAGAATGTTAGCTCCTTGAGGAGAATAAATTTGGAGCTAGAAGAGACATTAGGAGACATTTAGTACATCCCTAGGTTTACCAATGGGGTGGCCTTCCATCTTGGAAAATTTTTCCATATTTTCATGATGATGGGGGAAAGCCTAGGAAGGATCATGGGTGATGACTCCTGTCAGGAGATGGGGCTCATAGAGCAGAAAGTCAGAACAATAGCTTCTGGAGAATACAACAATAATTTTCAGTGATTATCCTTGGAAGGAGAAATGGGTTATTCAAAAGGGAGAAGCTCTATCAAAGGAGAATCCTGGCTCTGGAGTAGGAAGGAATTGGGTTCAGATTCCATCTCTGATACTTACTACCTGTGTGACCTTGGGTAAGTCACTGCCTCTCTTGGTTTCAGTTCTTCTCCTGTCAAATGAGGAGGCTTGGATTTGATTGCTTCTGGGTCCCTTCCACCTTTAGATCTATGATGCTATGATCCCCTTTTTATTAGTACCTTAAGCTCCAAAGGAGGTAGTCATTCTGTTAGGTCACCAAGGGATCATTTTGTTTTGCAGGAAAGTTTTTAACCCCTGCATTTAGCTTTGGGACCCTGGACTTAGAGTTGGATAGGACCTGGGGACCATTTAGTCCAACTCTCAAATTTTACAGATGAATAAACTCAATCCATAGATGTGAAGTTACTTGCCCAAGTTTGAACAGGAAGGAAATGACAGATTAAGGCTCGAAACTGGCAACAGGAAACTCCACAAGAGAAAATTTGCCTGGTTGTGAGAGAATGGAATCTCCCCTCTTGGTCTTTTATTCTGTTCTATTCAAATACCTTTAGCACATCTGAGTCCTTTAGTCCAATATCCCCAGGCTCAGAATGGATCTATTGGAGTCTCAGAATGGACAGAGTGGCCATTCTGAAGCTGGACATCTCTCCTGCACAGTGGCAGGTGACTCTTTCCTAGGAGATCCCTGAGCCTCCTGCATCTCAGCTTTTCTGGGAACCTGCTCTGTGGCACTTTCTGTCACTCCTAATTTGTATCCCAGGTCTGGGTCATTGATCATTAGCTATGAACTATTATTCCCAGCTGAGACCTTGGCACTGCTGCTTGTGAAGAGCTAATTGAGTGTATCCATCATCACTGTCTCAATCACTACCTGTAGCTGAAGGGCTTCCTAATTAATTGAAGGGAAACTGCAGTCATGCTAATCAAGGTCTCCTTAACTCTGCTCTTGCCTTATCTCATCTTTGGGCTCTTGTCCTGAACGGTTTGCTGAACATCTTTTCTCTGTGTCTTCTAATTTTTCATTCTTTAATTTCACATGTTGAAGTTCCTTTGTGATTCTGGGGAGGAGAATCCCCAAGGTGGGGTGGAGTGAGGGATCTCTCTACAATCCCTTTTAGGGTTGGCATTTCATTTGTTCTCAAGGGAGAATTCTCTATGATGGGAGCTAGGCCTGCCTGAGAAGCAGGCATTGAAGATCATGTATACAGGGCTGGAAGGAACCTCAGAGTATATAATCCAACACCTCATTTTACAGGGAGAAAACTGAGATGCAGGGAAGTTACATGGCTTGCCCTGGGTGACACAGGTTTTAAGGGAAGGCCTGGTTCCTTCCTACTGGGTCCTCCCAATGCTTAGTAGCTTTCTTTTCCTGGATCCTGATATTTCCCTGGCTCTTCTATAAGCTTAGGGTCATTATAGTGCCTGAAAGGTGTTTATAGTTACAAAGTGAACAACTCTTTGGATGACACCTTGACTTTGCTCCAGAAATTTGACAAATGGAGAGATAAGAGGCGGCCTTGAAGTCTGCTACCCTGGGCCACCACAGGATAACTGCCCTTTCAAAAGCTGAGAGGATGCTGTGTTTCCAAGTCTGATAGCTCCTATATCCCAGGGCTGGAATTTGTGTGTTCTGAGGTATATTCAGAGCAGTGAGGAAAGTCTTAGGAAAGCTGTCCTCTCGTTCTTATCCTGCTCTCCTAAATGTCAGTGAGACTTGGTGGGATGGGACTTATGACTGGAATAGGGTTCTGACAGGGTATGCTTTTCAATAGGTTAGGGTTGTGTGCATTTGTGTAGGACTGATGAATATTAAGAAGTTACACATATGTGAGGAATGCCAGGGCTTAGAAGGGGAAGCGTAAAGAACAGAATTTTAGTGAATACTATTAAGAGAAGAAACAGAACTAACACTGTTACGGGAATGTATCATTAATGATGTGAACAGGAGGAGGAAATAGAAGAGTTTAGAAAACATAAGTTTAGAACATATACATGATATAATAGGGATGGAGCACTTCAGTTATCCAGACATCCGCTGGAGCCTTCTTTCCCCCAAATCAGAGAAGACTGATTTGCTTTAATGATAACTACATTCTTCAAAGGAAGGTCCCCCACTGCTTTTGGGGTCATTGCCAAGTCTCAACCTACGTCTTGCCATTGAACTCCTATGACTCTGGAGGAGAGAGTGAGGTTGATGATTTTGCACAGCTCTGCCTCACTTAAATCCAATTGACTTGAAAGTCAAGACATCACCTCTGATGTCATCGGTCCTCTTTGAGAACAAAAGATGAACAATATTCTCCAAAAGATGGGAGAACAATGAGTGCAAATGCTATTCTGGGTCCAATTTTGACCAACAAGAGAGAAATAGTGGATGAGGTAGAATTAATGTGAACCTTGGAGGGAAGTGATGTCTCCATCTTAGAATTTGTAATGGAGAACCTGAGAAGGCCTACATAAAATCTGACACTCACCTTGGATTTTGGGAGAGCAGATGTAATAGGGTTTTGAAGGGTAGGTTTTGATTGGGAGAATCACAAGGCTTAAAATTCTACACAAAAGTCAGCCCAAGAAGAATGAGTAGTTCTCCAGAATGAAATCCTGAGGATATAAACAGAAATGATTTTAACAAGAAAGAAATAAAGGAGCTGTCTAAATAAATTCACATAGATATATAGGAACTAATTTTAATTTTAAAAAGACATGTATAGAAGATGAAGACAAGGACAGATAATAGAGGATGGTTACACAAAATGTAGAAAGGTTCTGTAGCAATAATATCAGGCGTGCTAAAACCCAGAAAGATCTGAGGCTGGTGATGAATGCAAAGGACAATGGGAAAAGGGGAGTAAAAGAGGAGGCTCAAAGAAGAAATTGCACTTTTCAGGGGCATATTGGGTGATGATAAAGGATGACACAGAGAAAAGACAGAATTACTCAACCTTTCCTTTTATTTTTTTCTCTATCAAAGAGAATGATCTTTGTTTTGGAAAAAACAGACCAAAAATGGGAACTGAAACCTAAGGTAAGTGAGGAGGTGGTAAAAACAAACAAACAAACAAACATCTAACCGATCTAAAGGAAATCAAGTTATTAGGCCTGGATAAACTACCTTTCAAAGTAATGAACAAAATGGTGGATGTGATTACTGACTCATTCACTGTCAATGATCTTTGAAAGCTCATGGAGAACAGAAAAGGTGCTGAGACATAGAGACAAAGAGACACAGAGAGATAGAGAGACAGAGATAAAGAGAGACAGAGTCAGAGAAATACACAAAGAGAGACAGATAGACAGAGGTAGGCAGAGATAGAGACAAAGAGAAATAGAGACAGATAGATACACAGAATGGGGGGGGGAGAGAGAGAGAGAGAGAGAGAGAGAGAGAGAGAGAGAGAGAGAATCTTGAATTTGATTTTTCTGGTAAAATTCTCAAACTTGTCATTGAAAGGGTGGTTTGTGAAGAGGCAGTCACAAGAATGGTGAACAAGTCATGCCACATTAACTTCATTTCCTTTTTTTTAAAAAAAATGTTACTAGATTAGAAGATCAGAGAGAAGTCGTAAGGATGATGTACCTAGATTTCAACAAAACACATAACAAAGTCTTTTATGTCATTCTTGTGGATGAAGAGATATAAGCTAAATTATGTATTAGTCATATGGATTCAGATATATCAGAAGTAATCCAAAGTCAACTGAAAGGAGAACTTAAATGGAGTATCCTATGTTTGTGGCTCTGTGTCATTTAAAGTTTTTATTAATGACTTAGATGAAAGAACAGATATAGAGAGTATGTACAAAGGTAGGTAGAGATGAAGGGGTAGAGATGGAGAGAAGAATGGAGAGAAAAAGGGAGAGAGACAGTGACAGAGACAGAGAGACAGACAGAGGTAGACAGAGAGAGACAAGGAGAGGTGGAGACACAAAGACAGAGAGAGAGAAAGAGAGAGAGAGAGAGAGAGAGAGAGAGAGAGAGAGAGAGAGAGAGAGAGAGAGAGAGAGAGAGAGAGAAAGTTTAAAGTTTACTTAATAATAGATCTGTCCAGCAATGAAAAAGACTGGTTCAGGAGCTGGTCAGTTTCCTCTCCTTAGAGATCTTCAGGCAAAAGTTGGGTGAGCTCTCTTTGGAGATTATACATGGGATTCTTACTTATGTACATGTTAGACTGAGAAGCTTCTGAGGTCTCTTCCTGCTCTGAGGGTCTGTGATTCCACTCATGAGACAAATTGGAAGGGGCTTTGCATTTCAGAAGAAACTGGAATAGATGTTGTCATTTGAATCCCATGCCAACAGCAGCCATTAACCCAGGGCTGCTCAGTGAGTCACAGGCCTAGATTCTGTCACACACCAGGCATCTCATAATTATAGCTTTGCTATGGGGTAATTAAGTTCTCAATGACACATTATTTAAAGTTGTGTCAACACTGCTATTTATAAGACACAGCTTCTCACATTCTGCCTTGGTTGATTTGAAACATGGAGGATGGGAGAATCTTCTGGGTGGTGAAGGTATGAGATAGATAAACTCTATAGGGTTGAGAGGAAAAAAAAAAACATCTGGTAGGAATTCCTGAGGAATTTAAAGTTAGCGTTCAGACAAAGCAATAGAGTCTACGTGACACCTCTTGCCAGGACAGTGCATTTAAGATAAGGGGGTAGAGGGAAAAGAGCCCTGATTTGGTGGGCAGGAGAACTGGATTCTGATTCTGGTTCCTGGGGCAAGTAACTGAAGCTCTTTGGGCCTCATGGACTAGGTCTCTCTAAAGTCCTTTCCAGTTCTAAATCCTATAGTCCTATAACCAAAAATTCCCAGGGTCCCTTTCCAGGCTCACTTGAATCTGGGAGTGAGTTTTCATTAGGCTGTGGGCCTGCAGTATGCAATATCTGAACCATTCAAAGCTCCCTCAGATGCCACCTTCTTGAAGATTTTCATAATCCCTATAGTCTGTACTCTTTCCCCTCATTTTCCTGAGAGGTAGCACAGTGTAAGGAGTGGAGCACTCACTGGACTTGGAATGAGGAAGACCCAGGTCTGTACCTTGCTTTAGGTATTTATTAGCTGAGTCAAATCACTGAGCCTTAGTTTCCTCATCTGTAAAATGGGGAAAGGGGTTGGGCCCAGTGATTTTCAAGGTCCCTTTCAGCTGTAAATCTATGATCCTTACACTTATTCAAGTACATGTGATATCATTCCTCACCCCACACGCCAGCAGAAGAATATAATCTCAGTTAGGGAAAGAGTGAATTCATCTTTTGTGTTTGCTTCTTCAGAGCCTAACTCACAGTACTTTGAATATTTGAAGTGCTTAATAAATGCTTGTTGAATTGAATGTGGAGTTGAAAAGTAGGTCCCACACTCTGCATACCTATTTTCACATTTCTTTGTAGTAACTGATCTGATTAACATCTTGTCATCCAACTTCTCAGGAGGATTTTTCTCCAGTTGTTACAGTTTTCCTGTATTTCCCTATTAGAGTGCAGTCATGTGTGTTAGGTAGACATGTGGTCTTTGGGATTACTATTCTGAGAATCTCTTGGAGTCTAGTTGATTTTCCTGTTTCATGGATAGAGAAGCTGAGAGAAAACTATAAAATGATCTCTTTCCCATTTGTCCTCTCCCTCCCTCTCTCCCCACTTCCCTTCTCTTTCTTTTTCTCTTCCACTCCTTCCCCCCAAAACTGTAATAGCTGATCATGGAGACTAGCTTATAGAACTTGGATATTGCATGTAATCAGGATGGTTGCTTGACATAGCTAAGCTGGTAGTTTTCTTAACCTCTCTTTGCCTCAGTTTTCTCATTTGTAAAATGTGGGAGTGAGGTCAATGATCTCTAAGGTCCTTTTAAGCTATAAGTCTATGATCCTTATATTTTTTCAAGTACATGTGGTATTCTTCCCCTGAATATAATCATGATCCATGTGCTTCCCCAGATGTGCAGGCAGGTCTCTTGCACACACACATGTACACATATAGAATGAGGTCTAAGCTTCTCCTACTTCAACTAATTAGTCATTTGCTCCTGAAATCCTTGATTGGCAGCATCATAACATTAATCCTGATTTTCTTTTTGGTGGTGAATGGTGACTGGAGTTATTTTGGGGGGTGGGGTGGGAAGAGGCTTACTGTTTTCCTTAAAATAGTCCATGGAGGAGGATAACCTCATGATGTACCTGGAGTTGAGGCCACACTCTTGGTTAGTACGACAATGACAGAATGAACAGCCTAGAGGATTGTTTCCCCTTCTCTGAAACTCTTTCTGTATCTTTCAGATGAGGTTGGACATGAAGAATGGGCTTCATGGAAAGTAGTGGAGATAGTCTGTTATTTGAAGCAGAATGGAGGTATTAGAGGAGGACATGGTGGGTGTGAGCAGGCTGTGACACAGCAAGGAATAATGGAGGAAAAGAGATGTAAAGGATGTCTTCAAAGGAATGAACAGATGAAAAAGAATATCACTAGAGTGAGTGAGTGATCATCTTTGGAAAGTTCATGTGCTCCACTGGGGATATCACAAGGTCAAGAGAAAGTGAAGAAACCGTCTTGGCACGTTGGGTGGTCTGATCATGGTGAGCACACTCCACATGGACAAGGAAGCCATTGAAGGAGGAAGGTTGGGCAGGGGATAAACACTTATGTAATTTTCCAGGCACTATGCTAATTACTTTACAAATATTATGTCATTTGATTCTCACAACGATCTTGGGAGGCAGGTGCTATTATTATCCTAATTTAACAGTTGAGGAAACTGAGGCAAACAGAGGTTAAGTGACTTACTTGCCTCGCTAGTACGTATCTGAGGTTGAACTTGAACTCAGGTCTTCCTGATCCAAGGTCCAGCACTCTAGCCATCGTACCACCTAGTTGCTTCATAGTCATGGATGAAATTCAAGCAGGTGAATGAGAAAAGGTGATTTTTAATTTGAAATAATTGATCCAATGGAAGATTGTCCCATTTGAGAGCCTAGCAAGGAGCCTCAACACCTGGTGTAGGTCCTGGTTTGGGCTTTGTGTCTTAGTAAAAGTTGTGGAATTGATTGACTTGCTAGTGAGTTAATAAAGATAGTAGTAGTAATAATAATAGCTACCATGTATATAGTATTTTAACCTTTGTGAAGAGCTTTACCTACTTTATCTCACTTAGTCTTCACAACAACCTGGGAGGTATCTCCGTTTTATAGATGAGGAAACTGAGGCTGAGAGAGATTAAGTGAACTGCTTAGTCTTATAACTAGAAAATGTCTGGGATAGGATTTGAGCTGACTCCAAAGTACAGCATTTTATTCATTGCACAATATAGCTGTCATTTTTCTTTCAAGTTAAATGGAAAAGGGTTTTGATGGGAGAGGAATTTATGGACAAGGATTGATAAGGTAGTTACCTTGTGGGGGTGGGGGTGGTCAGGCAGTGGTGCTGATTTGCAGATGAGATTTCAGGTCCTGCTCATCTATATTCCTTGCATAGGGTGACTTCTCAGTAGAAGAGCCCATGGACTCCTTGGAAACACTTATTTCACAGTAAAGTTGTTTGCAAAACAGACTGGAAATTCATACTGGCAGTGCAGATGCTGTGAATGGTGGTCCCCTTTTTGCCAGGCACCTGAAAGGTTTTGCTCTTTTCTCTAGAAGCTCTGACATTTTCTAACAGATAACAGATTCCTTGAGTCCATTAACCAAGGGAATTTAGAATGTTATCAAACCTAGCATGGGGAAATACTTTAGCAGTTTTCCATTTGGCTTGTGGTACCATTAGTATTCCAAACACATAAAATCTGAATGCTAGTGGGGGCCAATAAGGACACTGGTTAAGTTTCTCGAGGAGGTTTATTCACATACCTCACCATTCTGTTAGTAGGGAGGGAAAATGGTATCATTAGACTGAGTTTGGAAAGTGCTGGGTCTCATCAGACAGGCATCCTTAGGGGGCCCTGATGATCTAGACCTATTTTATTTCTGCATGTCTGGTCTTAGCCTTTATCTCCTAAGGTAGAAGGCAGCCCTTGGCCCAACTCAATGACTGCCATAGGGCTGCCCATATGGGGAGGAGGAACTTTCTGTCCAGCTTTGATT
Organism: Notamacropus eugenii; assembly: GCF_028372415.1. Classification (NCBI taxonomy): domain Eukaryota; kingdom Metazoa; phylum Chordata; class Mammalia; order Diprotodontia; family Macropodidae; genus Notamacropus; species Notamacropus eugenii. The sequence goes on from NC_092872.1 coordinate 341,682,645, forward strand.
ATTTAGAAGCTGTTTTAAAATAATGCTGGATGTGAAATCAGAGGAGTTGGGTACAAATTCTGGTTCTTCTATTGGTTTCCTGTGTGAGCTTGAGTAGATTTATAACCATTTTGACTTCTGCTTTGCCCAGGCACTAGACATTTGTCCTGCTACTCCTCTTACTCCACAATGGATACAGTCCAGGTACAAAGACCCTTCTGCCTTCTTCTTCCCCATCAGCTGATCTTCTCTACCAGGCTGAGGCTGAGGAGCTCAAACACTCCTTTTCTCTGTGATGAATGAAAAACTCAAGAGATAGAGTTTCTGGGTAGCAAATAATCACTTTTTAAATTAGGCTACCTAATAATCAATAAATTGATGGTCAGTGGTTTCTCTTTGCAACCAAAGACAAAAGACATAGAGAACCTGAAAACTTTGAATAATTCTTGAAAGAGAATTCCCTTGACAGCTGAAAATCAAACCTGATTGGTGGACATTTAATGAAGAGGTGAGCTAGAAGTCTTTAGCTCCTCCTGTTAACAACATGACTTAATCAGGAGACTCAGCTTCCTCCAGCAATCTGGAAAACAAAATCCACCTCCATATAGACCATTGTGCTTGGTTTTCTCCTAAAACTAAAATCTAGTTGAGGAGTACAATGACAAGGGCTCATTTCCCCTTGGGTAAGAACTCACTGTAATGGTAATTTAAATGGGAAGATCTTTCCCATTCATTAACAGGCCCATGTGACCTGCTTAATTCACATGGAAGCCTGAGTCACATGAATTTAAGTCAGAAGAAGTGGAGAGAGAGCAGAATTGAAAGGAAATTGATCCAGACAGTCAGAACTGAGAGAGAGAGAGAAGACAGACTGCTAGGCTCATGAGTGTTTGTTTGTGGGAAGATCCTAGCATGGGGAAGGCTTGGTGAGAGTGTTGCCCTCTGCGTTGTTATTGTGTATAGATTTTGTTACTGTGATGGATTTGACTTTTGGTCAATAAATGTTTTGGTTCTGTCTTTCATGTGGAGAAGCTGTTCTATTTCACAATTCATAACTGTACCAGGATATTCATGGCTACTGTATGTACTGTGAATATCGCATTGGCACTGTACTCATCTAGACTGGATTCTGTTTATATTCTAAACAGAAGTAAGATCTCCTAGTTGGGTGAGGTTTGGTCCAAGATCAAAAAGCATGTTCCCTGAGAATTAGGAGTAATCACAATCAATCCTGTCTTTAGAGGCTGACTTTCACGAGAGCAGGACCTTGATGAAGAAACAGAAGAGAAAAGCCTGGATGCCAGTTTAACAATTGGTTTAATATAATAGTAAAATAATAATTGCTCTTTCTTTTATATATTTCTTACTTCATTTGGTCTCAGGATGCCTTACCCCATTATTTCATCATTAATCAGGGCCAAGAACAATGACCTGCTAGAATTGTGCCCTCTGAAAATCCTTTTCTATGATTGACAAATTGTCCTTAGACCTGTGCCCTCCTCCTGGAATTTTCTTTGTATGTGTAATGGTAATAATAGGGGAACCATTCATCAGATGCTGGACTGGGGCTTGATATCAGGTCATCCCCCTCAGGCATTTGTGGACCTGGGCTCTTCTGGCATTCCTCATGTGCTTAGCAATGAAGGATCTATACTTGAGATGACATAGTGATTTGTTATTGGTCCCAATTGGACTTATAATTTGGGATGGTGGAGTGGAGAGGGAAAATTTCAGGAAACATGCCTGGGGATGGGCTATGCGCAACCCCTTCACAAGGAGCTTTTGGTTGCTCTCCTTAGTCCTGGCTGTGTTGAGCATGATTGGTGACTGAACAGGAAGAGTTGCCCACTCTTTGAAAAGAGAAGATAAAGTCATCATTTCTCTCTTTCTCTTCCCCCTCATTGACCATGGGACTTAGAACTATAATAAGTCTGCCTCAGATTTCCTGATGGGATACAGGATTTTCTTCTCCACTCTTCCTCCTCCTCCCTCTCTCCTTACCCAGCAGCAGCTAAAGTAGCTGTATTCACATGGCAATAAGTACAGGTATTTAACTAGATTGGACCTGAAGTCCTTGGCTGCCTGTTTTGCTCTGTGTTTCTTTTCCTGAGCACAGATCAATCAGTGAACCTGAGACAGATATTTCTAGCCTTGGTGGCTACCTCAAGGAGTTCTAGTTCTAGAGTTCTAGAGTTTGAGTGCTGACTGGCCATGGGAGATGCTTTCTAAAATTTGGAAGAGAAGATAAGGGGATCATCCTGAAGCTGAAAACTCAAATTATAACTGGCTAGCCAGAAGATGTATACCCTGAGTTTGTGCTCAGACTATGCTGACTAAAAGGAAAGTGAATTCTGTTCAGCATCCCACAAATCTCCCAGGAGTCTTTATCTCCTGGAGAGTATAATAGAGGTGATGAGTAACATGTGTTTCTGTATCTGTTTACAGGCTTCTATGAGTCCTTTGTGTGTTTTCTGTATCTGTTTATGGAATCCTGGGAGTCTTTCGAATGCATGAGTCCCAGTCTTTCCTACCTCCCTGAAGAATACAATAGGAGTGATGGATTACTGTTTCATATTTTAAGAATTTATCAATTCATGCTTATGAGTCTTTTGTGTTTTAAGCATTTCTTTTTTGTTGGGAAGAAATAAATAGCTGTCCCATACTTGATATTTACTAACATGTACACTGAATAACTTTTCTAGAAGGGGTCATATTAATGTCTTTTGGGGAGATCCTAGACATGAGCCCAATACCTAAGCTCTAAGGCATTTTCCCTACTTAATCGTTACTAAGGCAACTAGGTGCAACTGGGCCATGAGTTTAGACGACTTGAGTTTAATTACAGCCTCAGATATTTATTAGATGTATGGTCCTAGGAAAGTCATTTAACCTTTGTTTGCCTCAGTTTCCTCAGCTATCAAATGAGTTTAACAATAGAAGCTACCTCCTGGGGTTTCTGTGAGAAACAAATGGCGTATTTGTAAAGCACATAGTGCAGTGCATGGCACAAAGTCAGCACTATATAAGTGCTAGTTCTTAGCTATAACTATGTGTGGAGCCCTGTGTTAAGTGCTGGGAGGGTGGGAGTGGGGATGTAGTCTGGTATGGAATAAGACAGGAAGACAGGTTGCTATATTATACCATGATATAGATCATGTGCAATAGGAAGGTGTTACACTAGTTCTGAGGTGAAAGATTGTTATCAAAAGGCTGGGAGTGGGACAGGGAAGGAATAAATGAAGGAGGTGACATTTAAATTGGATTTTATAGTGTAGCCAAGGACAAGGATGGAGAGCAAACAGATAAAATGGTTTCCCCACCTCTAGGCAGAAAATACATTACATTGGTTTTATGCATGAGGAACAACATAAGAAAGAGAGAAAATTTTTATTATCATCCCTACAGCTTCCATTTCCAAACTTACTGCCTTATTATTTATTGATGATAATAATAGTATTTAAGACTCCTCCCCTTCCCTCTTAACAGGGACAGCTGGTTACAAATGGGCACAAATTATACTCTACTACATTTTTCTTAAATAAATCATGAGAAATTTACCACTTTATTTTTTTAAATGTAGCAAAAATTCTGTGACTACACTGTTTGAAATTTGTTACTGGGAAAGGAAGCTGTCAGTGTTACCTCTCTGCTGCCCAGTTTCCTTTTGGGTACCTAGTTTCCTAAGAGCCTTGGGTTTCAAAGTTGCTTTCCATCCTCTGTCCCTTCTCATGAGCCCCTTCAGATAGAAATGGTGAGAGAAATTATGTTTATGACAACATGAAAAGGAAGGGGAGGGGAAGATAAATGTGTTTCTCAAATTTCAGGCAGAGTCTACAACAGAACTGTAGAATTGAAAGGGATCCCAGATGCCTTTCGGGTCAACCCTGCCACACCTGATCAAGAATCCCTAGGTGGCACAGTGGATAGAGTGTTGGACTTGGAATCAGGAAGACCTGAATTCTGATCCAGTCTCTGACACTTACTAGCTGTATGACTTTGAGTGAATCGTTTAATCTCTTTTTGCCTCAGTCTCCTCAATTGTAAAACAGGGCTAATCTATCTGCAAGGGTTGTGAGGATCAAATGTGATTATATCTGATGTAAATATATTTAATGTGAAGCACTTAGCACAGTACTGGAACATTGTAGTTACTTAATAAATACTTATTCCTTTCCTTCTTTCCTTCTTTCCTCCCTTTCTTCTTCCTTTCTCCCTTCTTTCCCTCTTTCCTTCCTTTATCACTAACCCTCTACTGGAAAACTTCTGTCTCCAGGAAGAGAGGAACGAATGACTTCTGAGAGAGTCCAGTTCCTCTTCTGGGACTGATCTCACCATGAAGAAGTCTTTTTCTACATGTGCTTCTCTATGATTTCCACTTATTGCTCTTAATTCTGTTGTCTGAGACCAAACAGAGCATGTCTAACCCTCTTTCACAGCTAACTGGGGAAATACTGGAGTGCAGGCCTTGGAGTCAGGAAGACCTGAATTCTAAAACCGCCACTTAAAGATGTATGACCCTGGGCAAGTCACTTAACCTCTATGCATCTCAATTTCCTCATCTGTAAAATGGGGATAATAATAGCATCCATCTCACAAGGTTGTTGTGAGGATTCAACAAGTAAACATGTGCAAAGCACTTTTTAAACATTACAGTATGGCATAAATACCAGTTATTCTATAGAATAATTCTTCAAATATATCTAGAGAACTTCCCTTCTTCTCCCCGATTCCTTCAGTAGATGCTCAGCACTGCCATTAGAATTCTCAGCATCCTGGTCACTCCTGGTGAGCTCCAGCCTGTTGATGTTGTTCCCTAAATGGAGCACCAGAATTGAGCACAGAGAAATTCGAAGGAAAGAATTTCTGCCAAGAGGTGGCATACGCTGAAATATATGACTCAAAGTGTATTTCAGATTATTTTTTACAATTGAATCAATCATTTAAGAAACATTTATTAAGTAGCTACTACATTGTCAGGATCAATGTGCTAGGCATTGGGTTACAAAGACAAAAATGAAATAGTCTTTGCCTTCAAGGATGTTACATTCCATAGGAAGAGACAACAAATGCAACAGGCACACATATAAATATATACAAGACAGAATCTTGAGAGATCAGGAAAGGACTCACATAGGCGGTGACATTTGAAGGCAGGAAATAAGCTTTAATTAAGCACCTATTTACTGTGTAAATATCCCATTTGGTCTTTAGAAGAAGCCTAGGAGGCAGGCATTATTATTACTTCCATTTTACAGTTGAGGTAACTGAGGTAAATAGAGGTTAAATGACTTTTGGCTCAGGGTCACACAGTTAGTAAGTATCTGCTAGATTTGAATTCAGGTCTTCCTAATTCCAGGCCTATTGCCTGATCCATTGCATCACCCAGCTTTGAGCTTTGAAGGAAACTAAGAATTATAATTGGTATTTGTGAGGAAGAAGTACATTCTAGAAGTGGAAAACAACCTATGCAAAGGTTTGAAGGCAAGGAATGAGTCTGGGCCAAAGAGTAAGTTAACAGAAATTGTATGTCAAAAGATTGACTTCTCCACTAATTCTGTTCTTTGCAAACCTTATCTTTTCCTTATTGTTATCCTGGACTGTCAATCATAGGGTCTCAAAGAGAGAGGATGTAAGACAAATCAGTTGGGATGTGGGTGGAGATAAGAAAGATCAGAGGTATGGGGAGCCCTCTTGAGGACAGGAAGAGGATGCTCAGAGATGAGGAAGGACCCCATGGATAAATGTTAAACTTTCCTATTTTTCTAAAAATATATAATTTATTTATTTTTCAGTTCTCAACATTCACCTCCACAGGAATTTGAATTCAAAATTTTCTTCCCATCTCTCCCCCCCCCACCCTAGGACAGCATGCACCCCATCCACCCCTTCCTTCAGTCTGTACTTCCTTCTATTACCCCCCTTCTTCCATCCCCTTCCCCTCTATTTTCCTGTAGGGCAAAATAGATTTCTATACCCCATTGCCTGTATATCTTGTTTTCCAGTTCCATGCTAAAACAATTTTTAACACTCGTTATTAAAGCTTTGAGTTCCATAATCTCTCTTTTCCTCCCTTCCCACTCACCCTCATTGAGAAAACAAGCTCAATATAGCTCATACATGTGTGACAATGCAAAACACTTCCATAATAGTTATGTTGTGAAAGACAAGCCACATTTCCCTCTGGCCTATCCTGCCCTCCATTTATTCCATTCTTTCCCTTGACCTGTCTTCCCACAATAATGTTTGCTTCTGATTACCCCTTTCCCCAATTTGCTGTCCCTTTTATTATCTTACCTCTCCTATCCCCTTTGCAGGGTAAAAATAGATTTTCATATTCAATTGAGTGTGTATAATTCCCTCTTTAAGCCAAATCCTATGAGAGTAAGGTTGAATTATTTCTTTTCATCTTCCTCCCTTCTTCTCCATTATAAGAGCTCTTTCTTCCCTCTTTTATGAGAGGTGATTTGCTACATTCTACCTCTCCCTATCACTTACTCCAAGTACATTCCATTCAATAGGAAATTTTATTTTTTAGGTATTCTCCCTTCATATTCAGTTCACCCTGCACCTTCTGTTCATGTATATTTATATACATACACACAAAACCCATGTACACATATAAACCTACATATATATAATATACATATATACCTACATATATATGTATACACATACATATATCTCTCTATATATATTTTCCCTCTAACTACCCTAATACTGAAAAAATTCTCATGAGTTACAAATAATATCTTTTCATGTAGGAATGTAAACAGTTCAACTTTAATTAGTTCCTTAAGGCTTCTCTTTTCTATTTGCTTTTTCATGTTTCTCTTGACTCTTGTATTTGAGAGTCAAATTTTCTATTCACTTCTGATCTTTTCAACAAAAATGCTTGGAAATTCTCTATGTCATTGAAATTCCATTTTTCCCCCTGAAGTATTATACTCAGTTTTTCTGGGTAGGTAATTCTTTGTCATCTGAAAGGATGGAAGAAAATACCTTTTCACTAAGAAAATAACCTTCTTTAGTCTTATTTTTTCCTCTTTTTGGGCATTTTTCCAGCCAGGTACTTGACTTTTAAGTCCTTTGTCAAGTGGAGGGTGTACTACCCTAGATTTCAGAGGTTTTGTGCAGCTATTCTCTGAGATATCTCTGGGCACTTGTAAGTTCTCAGTTCCTCCAAGGTGGCACAATCAAGGGAGAGGAGTCTGCTCCTCTCTTGGCCTGAGCTCTGGTCTGTGAACAACCACAAGCACTCTTTTCTGTCCTGGAACTGCCAGTAAGATTCCCTCTCCACATCAACCACCAGCTCTGCCATGCCAGTGCTCCTCCTCACCCCAGCACCACCATTCAGTACTGAGACCCAGATCAGTCTTTCAATTCCCCCAAGGTCTTTAGGCTGAGGGCTGCAAAAGTGGAAACTGTTGTTGCAGTGGCTCCTGCCCTGGGGCTGGGACTGGGGCTATACCCCCCTCCCTTCTCACAGAGGTGAAAGAGTTTACTTACTGACCTTTGAAGCAGTCTTTGGCATTTGTGAGTTGAGAAATCTGGGAACTGCAGCTGCTACCCATGATTCCGTGCCCTGTAGCTTGCTCCAGTCTTGTCCATACTGTGTCGTGTGGCCCAGGCTGGGCTATGCTCCTTTCTGAGCCTGGTGCGATAGACCTTTCCTGTGGGCCTTCCAGGCTGTCTTGGGCTGGAACTCTGTTCCACTTTGTCATTTGTGGCTTCTGCTGCTCTAGAATTTGTTTAGAGTCATTTTTTACAGGTATTTTAGGGGCTATGTGGGGAGAGCTAGAGGAGGTTCACCCTTCTACTTCGCTATCTTGGCTCTGCCCCCTGCCTCTTTATCTTTTTTAATGACCAAAGACTGACTTTAATTCCTAGGAGATAACATTGGAGACAAATTATGCCATGTAAAGGGAGAGAATTCTGTTTTTCAGAGAGATTGGGCTTAGTTTCTCCCATTCACAGGAATCCCTACAGGATGACTATGAACACATTCCATTCTTTGTCTTTTGAGGCTGGTATTAAACAGAGTGGGAATTCAAGGGCTCAGAACTCAGAAATTCTACTATTTAATGGGGACATCAAAGGGACCAGAATCTCCTCTCCTCTCCTCACCTCTGACCCACTACTAAATGGTAAAATATTGGAGGCCACTCATCTCAGTTAATAAGCCTGGAGAGTGAATGAAAAACCTTGGAGACATATTGAAATCTTCATTTCTACAGTACTGCAGTAAGATAAGTATAAGAGCAAATCTGACCTCAGACACTTACTACCTGTGTGACCCTGGGCAAGTCACTCAACTCTGTTCACCTCAATTTTCTCATCTGTAAAATGAGTTGAGGAAGAAAATGGCAAATCACTCCAGCATCTTTGCCAAGAAAATTCCAAATGGGTTCACAACTGAAATTACTGACAAGCAGCAATACCTAGGGTCATTGGCTAGAGTGCCAGGCCTGGAATTAGGAAGATTCATCTTCCTGAGTTCAAATCTGGCCTTAGACACTTACTAGTTATGTGTCCCTGGGCACATAACTCAACCCTGCTGTTTGCTTCAGTTTCTTCATCTATAAAATGAACTGGAAAAGGAAATAGCAAATCACTCCAGTATCTTTGCCAAGAAAACCTCAACTGGGTAGGACATACTGAACTGACTGAACAACAACTACAAAATAGAAGAAGGATTGCATTTAGTAGATTTTGTGGAATCAGAGATTCTCAGATTTGTAACATGAATGAATGAATGAAAACATTTATTGAGTACTTACTATGTGCAAAGTATTTACTAAGTGTTGAGGCTACACATGGGAAAGTAAGACAATCCCTGGGAGTTCATACAATGACAGAGAGAACATAAATGGAAGGTTTCAGCTGCAAATAAGGTGGGAAAGTCCCATGGTCCTTAGGGTGCAATGGCAGAACAGATGTTAATGTCTCTTCTTTAATGTTATTCCACTGATGTGATCATATCTATTTCTGCTTTTGAACCATTTTACAATGCCAAGGACATGGATGACAAGAATTTTCCTTTTCGAATCTTCAAAAGAGGGGGCTAGTTGTGGCACCTGCAGGAGCACTTTCCAGGCTGCATCTCCAAAGGGGTTGCTTCACAGAATGCTGGCTGAAGGCATGGAGCTGAAAGAATTGCTACTCTTAAGGAGTTCAGGGTCCTGGGTTTTTTCTATTGAGGTTGAGGGGAAGAAGCTAGCAAGGGAAGGACAAAGGAAACAACTATTTATTTAGTTGCAGGAACTGTGCCAAGAGTATTGCATATATTGTCTCCTCACAACAATCTTGCTAGGTGCTCTTATTATCCCTATTTTACATTTGAGGAAACTGAGGCAAACAAAAGTTAAGTGACTTGCCCAGGGTTACACAGCTAGTATATATATCTAAGGTTAGATTTGAACTTAGGTTGGGCCCAGTTCTCTATCTACTGGGTCACTGAATTGCCTCTAAGGAAGCTAAGAGGTGATGTCGATTTGGCCTACCTGACACATGCTGCCTCCTGTCTCTCTCAGAAGGTGCAGCTTCAGATTGTCTGGCTGAACTGCCCTGTCTCCATCTCTAGCAAATGGCCATTTGGCCTCTTCTTGAGAATTCATTATTTCAGTAGAAAGCCCTATTCAGCTGTTGGACAGCTCTGATGGTTAGAGAGGCCTTTGTTATATTGAACCCAAACCTGTCTTACTGTAATTTCCACCCATTGGCACTAGTCCTGCCTTCTAGGGCCAAGTAGAAAAAAAATGCTCCTTTTCCCTCATGATATATCCTATCGGATACCTGGAAACAGCTTACACCAGCCTCTTCTTTATGTTAAACATCCCTACTGTTTTCATCTGATTCTTCTATGGCATGGTTCATAGGCCCATTTCCACCTGCCACCCTTATCTTGTTTGCCAAAATCAGGTCTGCTCATCTCTAGAGGATCTTAGTGTTAGAACTGACTTGGAAACACTCATGAAAAAGAATGTGGGTTTTAATCAAAGGGTGGGAGTTCGGTAGGGTTGTACTGCAAAGACAGGCTTAAGTTTCAGTCCCTTCATCATACTGTCTTTATTTCACTCTGAGTTGCCTAAGCAAAGATTCCTGTTTGGGGCTCTGAGCTTTAACAGGCATTCAAGAGTTTCCTGAAAACTCTTGGCAAACAGATAAAATACAATTACCTCAATTCCCAAGGCACTGCAGACAGAAGTGCCCTGAAAATCTGCGATGTAATAATTCATAGTGAACAATGGCAGGCAGCCTGCATAAAACCCAAAGTGCTTGCTTTGTAAACTTTATAGCAGCTGAGAGCACCCGCAGGGACCCCCCTTTCCCCATATTTTATTAACCTTCCATTTTCCAGGCTAGCGATAAGAGGATTAATCTAATTAGCACAATTGGTTTCTAACTTAATAGGGTTTTCATTTCCTCTAGGGTCTAGAGGGCACAGCCTATGGGGAATGGAGAGGATCCTCCCTCTAACTTATCATTTCCTCTCCACTTCCTGTCTTCAGAGAACTCAATCCTTAACCTCAACTAGGGTAAGAGGGGACCATGTCTCTACAGCTAATAATGTAATTTTACCCTGAACCTCAGGGGAAAAATCTGGATTCCTTTGCTTGTACTTTTATCTATGAGAAATAGGTATTTTTGGTGCAAAGTATAAGAGATGGGTATCCCAGAATTCATAGACAGCTTGCCCTTTACCCCAGACAAGCAGCCTGTTTTTGAATGGCACACGTCAGAACACCTGGGTTCAAATCCTCCTCTGACACTTATTACCTGTGTGAACCAGGGCAATTATTAATGAACACTGACAAATTGCCCAAGTCTCAATTTCTTTACTTATCTCATTTATAAAATAAATGGGTAGGGTCAGATAGTCTCTGAAGTACCTTCCAGTCCCATCATGATGTCTAAAGATAAATTTGAAAAGGAGTCTCCAAACAGTATTTGAAGACATAGAGATGTCTAGGGCAACTCACTCCCTCCCTGTCCTGAGTGACTTGACCCTTAGACTTCTGAATGCCTGTCTGCACTTTCCACAGAATAGTCTTGTCTACTAGATCTTCAGTCCTATCTCTCAAGAAATGTATTGTCCTTTCAGCCTTCAGGGCAAACCTCAAGTCCGATGGATTGGGCTCCTGTCCATGATGACTCATTTCTCCAGGGCTGGCATTTGCTTTCTCCAATTCCATTGCTTTAGAAGTAGATGGATTGGGTCTGATTATTCACCTGGCAAGAGGTCCTTTTCTGGATTTGCACAGATTGATTCTCCATTGCCCAAAGGACCTCATGGTCACTTTTGCTAGTTGACACATACATTCTGGCAGGGGCTGTTTTGTGAGAAGGATGAATAGTCCCCAGCAGCACCATCATCCCCACAGACAAATAATGGAGAAGGAAGGAGTGATGGGAAAAGTGGAGTGGCTAGTGAGAGAGGATGCCGATAATGACTGTAACTATTGTCATTAGACAAGAGTGTCAGGAAACCCTGGTAACTTGTCAGACAGCCTAGAGTTTGACTGAAATGCTTGGGCAGAAAGGAACTGACATCCTCATTCTGTTTGGTAGAATTGTTTTGAAATCAAAAGAAAAATTGAACATTATAAATGTGGATGCTGATGAATAGTCAGGTCATTTATCAGCTTGGTTTCAGGATTTTTCATGAGTGGATCAAAGTATCTCACTCTTGTATTGTGGTAATATTTCTAGGGCCTGAATGAGGGCCCAGAAATTACTGATCTAACAGCAACATATTAAGATGAATCTTCCAGATCTCTCCAGTTGGGAAATTATGCTTTTTTCCTTTGGCTCTTCACAATATTTGATTTGTACCTGTTTTACGTAGTTTTCTGAGTCTTATTTTATGTTGTGGTTTTACATGTAGGTATTATATTCCCCTAAGCTCAGCTAGGTGGCACAGTGGATAGAGTGCTGGCCCTGGAGTCAAGAAGACTTGAGTTCAAATTTGGCCTCAGACACTTACTATGTGACCCTGAGCAAGTCATTTAACCCTGTTTGCCTCAATTTCTTCATCTGTAAAATGAGCTGGAGAAAGAAATGGCAAACCACTCTGATATCTTTGTGAGGAAAATCCTAAAAAGGAGTCACAAACAGTCAAACATGCCTACTAGGTTATAGGGCAGGATTTCTTAACTTTGTATTTTCTCTTCTCTACATTGACCATAGTGTTCTGCACATATCAGACACTTAATAAAAGATTGCATTGAATTGGATTGTAATAATGAGCACATCGTTGGTGTTTTAACACTTATAGAATGCTTTAACTTGGTAATAACCTGTGAGTCAGAAAAATACAAACATTGGGATTCCCATATTGTAGATGAATTTACCAGAGAGGCTGTGTGGTATAATGGAAAGAGTCAGCAAATCCTACCTCTGTCTTCTAGTTACTACCAGGGACAAGTTATTTTTATCTCAGTTGGTCTCAGGTTCCTCATTGGTATGATGTGGGGTTTGACTGGATGTTTTCTTCAGTCCCTTCCATCTCTAGGTCTATGATCCTATGAACTGAGGATTCTCTGCCACAGCTATCGCAATAGTCAAGCCAGGATTCAAAACTGGGTCTTCTACATTCTGCTGCAGTGTTCCTTAAAGAGACAAACAAACCAAAAACCCTACAACAAAATACCTTTTCCAAAATAACTGCTCTGGGAACCAATAAAGCTGACACTGCCAGACTTCAGGGTGCCTCTGGCCTGTGCTTCAGCCAGCATTTAGGATGTCTGGAGTTCATGGCCGCTAGTTTGAGTTTGATTTGGATAGTTTCTGTAATTGGGTTGACTTCACCCCTTTTTTTCAAGGTTCCAATATGAGATTCCTAGAATCAAACAAATGTTATCATCTGTGTTTAATTTTAATTTAAACAAGTCCCAAAGGTCTCCATGACTTACCAACCACAACCGGGTGAATTATGGGCTGCGTGGTGCAAATAAATGAACAGTGGCAAGATGCAAGCATGGTTCCTGGTAGGAGGTGGCAATGTGGAGGAAGGGTGGTGCTATTGCTCAAGTGCTCAGGCTCTGGGGTGACAGGGAGCCCCATCTCACTGAAGGGATGAGTTCCAAAGAAGAGGCATTCTGAACCGCTACATGATGTAGAGATCAATGAATCTCAGACCTTCAGAATTAGAAAGGACTTAGCAGTGACCTAGTCCAACTCATGCCTAGGAAAGAATCCCTTCTATAACATTCCCAACAAATTATTCAGTAATTCACAAATTTCTAATGAGGGGGAGTCTCCTACCTACTCATTGCCCCTTTATTGCTCTTGTTGTTATATCTGACTCATTGTGACCCCACTGGGGGAGGAGACAATGAGGCTGGTGACTTTGTACAGCCCTGCCTCACTTCAATCCAGTTCACTTGCAAGTCATGGTATCACCTTCCTGATGCCAGGGTCCTCTTCAAGAACAGAAGGACAAACTCCAGTAGCTACCTCTCTAAAGTGTAGAAAGCTACAACTTCCTGACTGTAAGTCCAGTGCTCTATCTTGTACATTATGCTGTGGTATCGATGACAAAATTAACACAAAGAGCTCTGATATCAACCCCCTTCTCACCTCTTTCTCCAGAGCTTTTAATAAACATTTCTTTCCTTGCAGAATCATTCATTCTGCAAGGTGGAAGACAGAAGTATTAAACCTGTGTGACTAATCTTATCCCTTCTCAGTTTCTGCCTTTGTTTAAAAGAACCACTTTTGGCCTAGAGAGATAATCGCCTCAAAGTCATAGCAGTGGTGTTGCTTTAAGGAGCAGTCTTCAGTTGCAACTGTTTATTAATCAAGCATTAGCTGTGGCAGTTAAGCAGTTAGAGATAATCAAATCTAAGTGTGCCTTCGCAACAAGCTGTGGCTCCTGAAAGGGAATACATTCTGGAAGACAAACAGTTGCAGAAAGATGATATTGAATATTAATTGTGTGGATTTACTTACCCCACAGATGGCAATGCAGATGCCAGTAAAAGTAAGCAGCAACTTAAAGAATGGTTTCTAGCACAAAGATCCTAAGAGCTGAAGGCATCAGCCCCAATAGGAAGACTCCCTGGATGGAGGGATTTTGGGGAATTTCATTTTGATACTTGCAACATGTGGAGCAGGAGGAAGGCATGGTCAATGTGACTCAGTCCCTTTCTAAGACCTTGACAATAGGTAAAATATGACATAAGTTGTTAGACTAGGTCAGAGCAGGTATTGGACAAAAGGCTATAGAGAAGGGGATCAGAAAGCAACTGTAACCTCCATGGGGTCTGATCATGGTGATTTCCAGCTCAATAATTTTCTGGTGGATGCCTATTATAAAATACCAATGTCTTAGTCTGGCACTCAAGGCCTTTTGCAATATCTCTTCAAAATAGTTTTCCAGTATTATGTCTCGCAACTTTTCCAGACAAATTGGACAATTCACTCTTTCTCTATTTTATTCTGATTTCTCCCTGTCCTCTCTACTTGAAATGGATCATAAAGGGGTTCGGGTCCTTATCTACCTTTTGAAATTTATGTCTACATATGGTAATAAGACAAGGGGAAAGAGATTTAAAGGTGACTTTCCTGGAAGACCCCTTATTCCTTGCTGTTCTCTTCAGTTCTTGAAGAACCTTCTTTTCTAAGGAGTTTAGTACTTGGCTCATACTCATCTTCTTTCCATACCCTTCCCTTATTTAGGGGTATATCAATTATACATTGATGTCCCCTCAGACATGCTTGTTTTCTAATTTATATTGTTCCCAAACTCTCACAACTTTTTTTGTTCTAACTCAACCAACCCACATTGGTGATGTAATCCTGCTCCTGGATCATAACTGTGAATGTCCCTTAAGACTCTGTCCAAGGTCCTCCCTATACTTTCTTTTAGCAATTTCATCAGCTCCTGAGGATTCAATTATCATATTTATGCAGATGATTGTGAAATCTATACTTAAAACACTAATCTCCCTCCCAAACTCCAGTTTCACATGACCAACTATCTGGTATGTATCTCCACCTACATGTTCCCATCTTGAACTAAAAATGTCCCAAAAAAAGTCATTATCTTTCCCCCTAAATTCCATTCTCTTTCTAATGTTCCAGTTTCTGTTGGGGGCCCCAGCATCCTTCCAATCACCCAGATTTGCAACCTTAGTGTCATTCTCAACTCTGTCCTGTTTCTCCCTCCCCCATATCCAATCAGTTGCCAATACTGCCAGTTCTGGTTCCATAACATCTCTTGCATCTATTCCCTTCTTTCCAGTAATATAGCCACTACCAGAGTTCAGATCCTTATAACTTTTTAATCTAGATTTTTGCAAAAGTCTCTTTATTGTTGCTGTGTTTTCAATTTCTCCTCTTCCCAATACATCCTTTTACATGGCTGTGAAATTGATGGTCTAAAAACAGCTCTGACCATGTTACTTCCCTACTCAAAAATCTTCAGTGACTCTCTTATCCCTAGGAAAAATACAAGCCTCTCAGTGTACCATTTAAAGTCCTTCACAATATGACTCCAGTCTGTCTTTGTAGACTAATTTCACATTATTGTTTTCATGCACTTTGTGTTCTAACCAAATTGACTTACTTGTGATTCTCCAAATTTGTCATTCCATCTGTCACCTTTGTGCCTTGGATGAACATCTTATTATTCCCTCTAAGCATCCTTAGTCTTTTTTCAAATCTCAGATCAGATGTCACCTCTTATTGGAAGCCTTTCCGTGTCATTCTTATTGTTAATTCTCTCTCCCTTTCTCCCTCTTTCTCTCCTTCTCTCTCTCTCTCTCTCTCTCTCTCTCTCTCTCTCTCTCTCTCTCTCTCTCTCTCTCTCTCTTTCTTCATTTCCCTTCCCTTCTCTTCCCTTCCTTTCTCTCCTTTCTTTTTTTCTCTCTTTTCCTCTCTCTCCTTCATGTGATGATGGCTATGTCAATAATCTACTTGAAAATGGGGGAAGACATCAGGATTTGAGGATATTGTTATTAGTATTTTTAAAGAAGGGTGGATTCTTTAGATTAGAGGTCAGTGAACTTGACTTTGATTCCTGGCAAAATTCTAGAAAACATTAAGAAAGGGATGTTTAGTAAACATCTAGAAAAGGAAGCACTGTTCTTTAATAACCAACATTGCTTCATCTACAGCAAGTCATGACAAAATAACACTTATTTTTTTGGCAATCACTGGATTATACAAGACTCATCAGAGGAATGTTATGGATATAGTTTACCTAGATTTTGACAAAGCGTTTGTTCATGTTCTTGTGGTTTTTTTTTTTCTGGCTAAGTGGGAGATATGTGGACTAGAGAGATGTGCTGGGAGGGAGCCAGCTAGCTGTCAAGAGCCAATTAAATTTTCAGCGTGAGCATTTGCACATTGAAAATCAGCAAATTCTACAAATCAGGTCTTGATTTCTTTTTCAGTTGATTGTCTAGACTTAAAAAAGTGATAGAGGACAATGTAAATAATCTAGATTAAACTTAAAAGTATGTAATGCATATATTTTTTTCTTGAAGAGTCAGTTATTAAATATTTACCAGTATACCTTTAGTTAGGAAGCTTTAAAGGCAGCATGGCATAATGAATAAAATTCCCTTCTACAGGATGCCTTTCTTGTAACTCTCTCACTCCTTAATTATGCCTACTTATTCTCTATGTAACTTGTTTGTAATCTCCCCTGTTAGATTGTAAGCTCCTGGAGGACAAAGACTATCTTTTTGTATCCTCAATGTTTAGTACAGTGCTTGGCACATAGTAGGTACTTAAAAAATATTTATTGACTAATTAATTGACTGAATAGAGTGGTATTCTTAGAGTCTGAAAGACCTAGATTTTAATCCCACTTTTAGCTATGTTATCTTGGGCAAATTGCTTAACTTCTGAGTCTCGGTATTCTCATCTATAAATATATAATGGTACCTACCTCATAGAGTTATGAGGCTCAAATATGATACCATAGCTAAAGCTTTTTATAATTATCAGCTACTATTATTTGGACAGCATGATCTTTGAAATCTTCTGAGATTTTGTGAAATATTTATTAATTGAATGGATGAATAACCTTAATGGTGTTTATTTTTATATATGTTACTGCTTCTTCTTCTTTCCTCCCTTTCAGGTTCCCAGACCCCAACTCCCAACAGACTTTAAGCTCATTAAAAGTAGTAACTGGATATTGTTTCAACTTTATATCTCTCCCAATGTCTAGCATAGTGTCTTGTACTGTAATAGTAATTGTGAACTGAATTGAGTTAGGTTGTAAATGTAGGAATGTTCTGATAGTATGTGAAATTCATACATAAGTGCACCCATTTAGGAGTTTGGCTACTTTGATGATTGAAAGGGACAAGAACAACTGCTAGGCCTGGTACAAAAAGGAAAAAGAAAGAAAGGAACCCTGTGAAGATAACTCAGGGAAAAGACTACTTCATTGTCATGTTTAA
Source organism: Notamacropus eugenii (assembly GCF_028372415.1). Lineage (NCBI taxonomy): Eukaryota > Metazoa > Chordata > Mammalia > Diprotodontia > Macropodidae > Notamacropus > Notamacropus eugenii. The sequence continues at coordinate 341,700,041 of NC_092872.1, forward strand.
AAGCATTTTACTTAAAACCAATAGGAGAGCGTTAGAATTAAAAAACTGGGAAATCCTAAACTCTAAAGCTGTTTTGTAATTATCATCTAAGTGCCCATTGCCTGGTTATATCCTAATTTTCAGAGATGAGAATCTCTAAATGTACTGACTGATTACCATAAGTTACAGTGAGATCTGTCATTAAGAGGACCTGGCCCTAAGGGAAGACCACTGGTCAAAGAAAAGATCCCAGGGTCTGAGAGCTATAGTTCTCTGCACTTCTACCTACTGTCTGGGAGGTTGTGTTTGTTCTTTGTTCTTGAAGAGGACCATGACATCAAGATGATGATATGACTTGCAGTTGACTTTGATTTGAGTGAGGGAGGGCTGTGCAAGGTCACCAATCTCACTTTCTTCTCCTGAGCCATCTGGGTCCAGTGGCCTGATATTCATCAGGACAACTGGAGATGGCCCAGGATGAAGTATGAGACTCTAGCCCTTTCATGATAAGGTCTTATCACAGTCTCACTTTGAGTGATATACCTATTCAGTGAATAGGCTTTTTTAAGTTACTCAAAAGGATGGCCTCTTGAATAAAAAAATAAAATAAATTCCAACTAGGTGGGGAAGAAGACCCTTAAGGTTCCTGGGCAAAAGAGAAACAATTACTATCTAGTTATTACATGAACTCTGTGCTAGGTGGGTGGAGACTTGTTGTTCAATCTACGAGCTCCAGAGTAAATTGAATTTAAGGCTTGATCTTTGAGCAAGAAATGTTGCCAGTAAACCCAAAGCAAAAAAAGGCAGCTTTTGGCCATGGAATATACCTTTCCCTGGCTAGAACACCAGAACAGAGAAAATCAGAGCAGAGCAGAGGAGAGGAGCTGCTACTTACTCACAGGTTATGTTTGTCCTTCGTTCTCAAAGAGGACCATGACAACAAGATGATGACATGACTAGAAGTTGACTTTGATTTGAGTGAGGCAGGGCTGTACAATGTCACCAACCTCACTTTCTTCTCCTTGTCTGAGAGGTAAAAATACCTTATAAAGCCTAGCCAACAGAGATGAACTGGAGAAGCTTCTGGAAATCGCAGGCTAAGGAACACTGCTCTTTATGAAAGAGCTCGTGATTACCCCAGTAACAAAGAGTCTTTACCAGGAGAAAAACTGGCCCAGCTCAGCAGAGGAACAGTCTGGCTTAGCAGCCCATCAAGTACATTCACAAAGTCCATTAGCAGGTTTTGTAAAGATTGTTCCTATAAAGAGAAAGGCTTTATTGAGGCTTGAAATTCTAGAATTGTGAGTTGCCTTGGCCACATGTATGGGCCTCAGTATCATTGTACTTTAAATCAATCAATTAATTAATGTCACTCTTCCTACAGATTCTGTGTGTTTTGGGGGGAGATTATTGTTCAGATATTTTTACTTTGGATTTTGAATAAATATTTTTTGCTAAGAGTTATATTGAGTCAACTGGCTGATTTGTTAAAGGAAAGCACATGGCAGGGTCTCAGAAGCAACAGTGGTAGGAGTAGTCACCCACAGAGAAACCTCTGGAACTTAGTCACAGCCACCTTTCAGGGGACATAATCTGTTAGTGTGGGTGCAATTTGGGTGAACCAATCAACACATATTTCTTAAGTACCTAATGAATGTCAGGTACTGTGCTAAGAGCTGGTGCTTCAGATACAAAGAATATAATCATCTCCACTTGAAATGATGAGACCAGGGTAGGGGGAGAGGTAGAGGATTGTGATTCAACATGAATAACCATTGCTGTTTGAAATGGGTTCTTTGACTTTGGGGAGAGGATGGCATTATGATCGATTTTACCTTTGCTCCTTTCCCTTCACCCCAAGCCTATCTTATTCTTTCTTTAGTGGGCAGCTAGGTGGTACACTGTACACCAGTACAGGAGTCAGGAGGACCTGAGTTCAAAATCTCACCTCAGACACTTGACACTCACTGGCTGTGTGACCTTGGGCAAGTCACTTAATCCCAGTTGCCCCATCCTGGGCCATCTCCAGTCATCCTGATGAATATCTGGTGACTGGATTCAGATGGTTCTGGAGGAGAAGTGAGGCTAGTGACCTGCACAGCCCTCCCTCACTCAAAACAAAGTCAAGTGCAAGTCATGTCATTACTTCTCTGATGGCAGGGTCTTCTTTGGCAACGAAGGACGAACACACACACAATCTTATTCTTTCTTTAACTTTTTAAAATGAATTTATTTAATTTTAGTTTTCAATATTCACTTCCATAAGTTTTTGAATTTTAAATTTTCTCCACCTCCTTCCCCTCTCCTCTTCCCAAGATGGCTTGCAATCCAATAAAGACTCTATATATACATTCCCATCAAACATATTTTCACATCAGTCATGTTGTAAAAAAGTATTAGAATGAATAAGAGAAACAAGGAGAAAGAAAAAACAAAACAATAAAAAAAAGAAGCAAATAGCCTGCTTTGATTTGCATGCAGACTCCATAGTTCTTTCTCTAGATGTGGAGAACATTTTCCATCATGAGCCTTTTGGAGATGTCTTAGATCCTTGCATTGTTGAGAAGAGCCAAGTCTATCGAACAATGTAAGCCTATTTTATTCTTACCTAAGGGATCACTGCTTGTGCAACCAGAAAGAATCCAAGCGTGCAGACCTTCCATATGACAGGTTATTCTCTGGCTAAGATGCAACATGTCCTCTTCACCAGGCTACCTTGTTTGGGAGCATAAAGGCAGGTCTTTATTTGTATGGGGATGCCCAAAGGGGATTGGGATTCACATTTATGGCATCTCTCAAAAGAAGCTTCTAAACTATATATCTGTTACTATTTTGTTCCTTAAGTGTCCCCTTCTGACACTCTCTCCTGAAATCCCCTGCAAAGCTCACAAATCTAAGTTGGTTTCCCTGTGAAGACCCTGGAAATTAGGTCAGACTTTGGAGAAGCTGTGCTGTCTCTGGACACTTGTTTTCTTTTCCTTTTTAACAAGAGGAAGGATTGATAAGTCTGCCTCAAATGTCCCTTCAAGCTCTGTGCTCTGTGATCTGTCATGTTTAATTCTCACAGGTTGAATCAAGAACCTCATTATTTGATGCCAGACAGGTGGGCTGCAGGCAAAGTGCTGAAATTACGGTAACAACAATAACAGTAACCATGGGAATAGTTTCATCCATATTTGTGGCTGCAAAAAAGCTGTCATGCTATATATGGGCAACCATTTTGTTTCTTTATCTTGGGTCCCAACTGTCATGATTTCATTGGTGTAGTGAACTCCTGGGGAAGAAAGCACAGAGATGGGCATTTGGATAGGTAGTCCTCATAGCATGCTCGGTATCCCCTGCCTGATCTGCCTGTGTGGAGAACCAGCCCTGTGGATCGTAATGAATCCCAGAATCCCAGAGGTTTAGGGTTAGCCTGGCCTCAGATATCATCTAATCTTTTCCGTGTTTTAGTTTTCAGCAGAGTAAATGGAAACCTGGAGAGGAGGAAAAGATTCACTATTTGGCACAGAACAAGTTGGTTGAGCACCTGAGACTAGAACCTGGTGGCTCTATTTCCAGTATAAGCTCTTCTTCTTATACCATCAGCCTGAGTTAGCATGGGGGAGTCCCATGGCAGGCATTTAACATTATTTCAAAAGAGTGCTGTAGAAGGAAGTAAAGAGAGTAGTAATTCAGAGTTAGTTGAGTAGATGGGAAAGAACAGACTGTGGTCTCATCCTTCTCTCTCTCTTTCCTTTCATAAGGAAATCTCCAACCCATTCAGTCCCATCTCCTCCTGAAGACTTCTGCTCTCTATTCATTCCTGGGGGATTAGTCTTTCCTCTAGGGAAGCTAGGTTGTGCACTGGATAGAGTGCTGGGCTTGCAATCAGGAAGACCTGAGTTCAAATGTGACCTCAGACACCTTTTACCTGTGTGACTCTGGGTAAGTCATTTAACCCTGTTTGACTCAGTTTCCTCATCTGTAAAATGAGCTGAAGAAGGAAATGGCAAACTACTCAAGTATCTTTGCCAAGAAAACCCCAAATGGGATCATGAAGAGTTGGACATGACTGAAGTGACTGAAAACAATAAGAAACCTCTCTTCTTTCCTCCTCTCAGCATTGACACCTTCTCATGAGGACAGTGAATAGTAATTTCAACACTATTGCTTCTCCCTCCCCACATAGTAAGCCTCCCGCCAAAGCCTCCTTGGTAAGAGTGTAGAACCTGAAGTCCACAGGTTGGATAAATGTCATCTCAAATCTCTTCCAACTCTAAGATTATTTTTTTCTCCTAAGCTACTAGAGTATTTTTCAGTCCCACAGAATTGAAAATAACTTAATTACTTATATTCTTTTCACATGATGAATGGCAAAATTGGAGGGCACATTCCTTGATTCCGCAGTTGGCATGAGGTTACATTTCTTGCTGGTTGCTCTAGTTGATTATCCTGGGTACCAACACTGCTCATTCTAGCACCAGCCCCCTTCTAGGTTCATAGATGTAGAGCAGGAATGGAGCTTAGAAGTCACAGAACCTATCCCCTTCATATGACAAAGGAGGAAACCAAAACTCAGAGAGTGAGGGACTTTCTCAAGGTCATACAAACATTAAGTGATAGAGTCAGGATTTCACCTCAGGTCTGCTGGCTTCAAATTCCATTTTCTTCCCAGCATATCATGATGAGTCAGATGTGAGGGAAACATGACTGAGGAAAGGGTATGGTGCTCCTGTAGCGAGAAAACATTTATCTCCCTATCTTCCTCCTCTCTCCCTCCCTCCCTCCCATCCTCTTAGGCAGGTGGAAAATATGGGTATGCAAGATGTGTGTATGCATATTTGTAAGGTTTCTTGTCCAACTGCCCTTAGGGCAGGATATCTTCCCTTTTCCCCCTCTCCCAACATCTACAGAAGCCTACCTGAGAATTGGCTTAACCTCTGCTCAGACAGGATCTATAATGTTGTGTGATGGGCTGATTCAACAGTTCTAGAAGCTTTCTTTTCAGACTGTATGGCCAGTTACTGCATTGGATATTAACATATCTACGATTGCCCAGTAGATGTTTACTGTTATTTTGAAAGATTGTGGCCCAAGTGAATAAATCTATCTGGCAAGACTGACCTGGGGAGTAGGAGCCCTGGGGTACCTACTCTTCACATGCAGTTGTGTAGATTTATAGTTCAAAACTTAATCCCTTAATACTGAGATTTTTAAAAGAGACAGACAACAGTCTATGTTTCCATTGCTACCCTCCTTCCCTAAGTGAGAGGGAGATTGAAATGAGCAAAATGTGGAACTCTGCCCATGGATAAGGGGGTCTTTGTCACTGAAATGACCTTATTGGATTCAGAATTGGCCACTGCTGTCCTGTTTCTGGTTTATGCCTATAATTGATGATGGATCTGGGTCAGTGACCAAGCCATGTAGGATACTTGAGCTCAACCAACACCCATTTTACAATGTAAGGCAGTGCCTGATTCATTGCCAGTGGTCATAAATGAGCTATTCCAAGTGAACAAAGGCTCTGGACTAATGATGCAGAAATTGGAGCCCAGAGAGGCTGTGTCTTATCCAATGTCATGCAGATTATTAGTTACAGAGCTGGAATTTGAACCCTCAAGTCCTAGCGACATATCCAGGGCTCCTTTCCAGTCTACCCCAGGATCTCCCCAGTATCAAGATTTTAAAATAAAAACTTTTTTACTTCAGTGTCTTGGGATGGAATTTTTCATAAAATATATCCCACATTCTCTTGCCTTTTTAAGCAAGAGAAATGAACATTAGTTTTTTGGTAATGATTTCAGTAAGCATTATAAACATCTTTTTTTAATCTATGCTAAAACATAGTGATGTCCTAAGGGATTGCTTAGGCAGCATATGTTGGCCCCTCACTAAATGACCCCAGACACCTGAGCTTTCTGAGTGGTTGTATCTGCTTTGTATGGTTCCCCCCCTCCCCCCTCCCCTTTCTTCCCTTATTGTCAGCCTGTCAACTATATTTCTATATTTCTAACTATCTTTCTGTTTCAACTTTACCTCTTCTAATTTCCTGCTTTTAATTTGTTATAATCTGGAGAATCAGATCAATGTGCTTGTTAGAACTGTATGAAAAATAAGTTAATTAGCTTTAATTGATGTTCTGAGGGGCCATTTATGAAACCTCTAATTGTCCTGAAGAGTTATCATAGAAAGATAGATCAGACTTGTTCTCTGTGGCTCCAGAGGGAAGAACCAAGACTGGAAGAGTGGATTGGTAAAAAGAAGAATTTCCTAATAAAGAGAGCTGTCCGACAAAGGAGGTGGTATGGTGTAAGTGTTGGATTTGAAACCAGAAGATAGGGCTTAAATCAGGGGTGGGGAAACTGTGGCCATAAGGCCACATGTGGCCTTCCTAAGTGGTCTAGCGGTGCTAGGAAGCTGTAAATACAGGACAGGTGTCTGCCTTGAAAGAATTCCACCACTCAAGTCTTCTTTCAGTTCAAGTAGTGAGTTTATTGTAACATCAATAGAAGTAGGCCAGACTCCAAGTGAGTCTGCACTATTTGTGACACCAATATAAGCTGACCAGATTCTTAGACAATCTATGCATTTGATGAGGATGGGACTGACATTTTATGCAGAAAGACTGGTGGAAGATCCGATGGGATCTAGTTATGGCAAATAGCCTGGGGTGGTCCAAAGGTATCAGAAAAAACAGTCTAGATGGGATTAAGGAGTGTCATAAACTAATTAAGAAATCAAGGTGGCCAGGTGGACCAGATGCTTTGGGAGGAAGCACTAGTGATCTGGGCTACTAAAATGTATAGGAAAATTCAGGGACTGAGTTGCTTTCAAAGACATGCTGTTTTCCTTTTAGGGGTTCAGATCCCATACCCATCAAGTACAGCCTTTTGACTGAATCCAATTTTTACAGAATAATATTTTTTTTTTGATTCAATCAAAAGGTCACACTTAAGGATCTAGAAGGTCACATGTAGCCTTATAACCATGAGTTCTCCACACCTGGAATTACAGCTCTGTCACTAACTCACTGTATAATCATGGCTACTCACTCCCTCAGTCAGATCATAAATTCTTCTAGAGTGGGGTTCATTTCATCTCTATCTTGGCATCCCTAGTTCAGAGCAAACATAGCACATTGCACGCAGAAATTACTTAATACATGTTTTCTGAATTGGTTTGTTGAAGTCACTCCCTTTTTTTCTGGGTCTCAGTTCACTCATCTACAAAATGAAGGGACTGGAGGAGATGATCTTTAAATAATCTCTGGGGTCCTAGCTCTCAATCTAGTATCTTATCTGAAGCTGGAGCACTAATAGTGCATGATTGATAAGCTTAAATGGGCTACTTCATGGGTAGTGACCTCTTCTGCCACTGAAAGTATTCAGAATTACTGAACCTGTAAGGGATGACACAGTCTAGAGGATCCTTGGATTGTGTGAGAAGTTGAGCCAAATGACCTGTGAGATCCCTTTCAATGTTGAGTTTCCATGATTCCATTTTGGAAATCTCATAACTTATTCAAACTCAGAAATTATAGTTTCCTAAAAGAGAAAGTGGATCATTTCCAGACTAAGACTGAGCACTCCACATCAGACCTGTCAGGTCCCAGCTCTGCAGCAACTTTGCCTGGGGGAAGGCCAAGAAACCTCTTCAAGGAACCTTGGGCAAGAATACAGCATCCTCCCCCTCCCCAATTGCTTCTTTTCTTCTGAATCACAAAAAGATTCCTCTTTGTCATGCACAGTGAGGTACTGGGGTTTCAAATGACTTCTGGTGTTAGCAATTTTCTGGTCAAAGAAAAGGAATGGTTATCACCTTTGTGATAGAAGTGATCTTTTATCCAGTGTAGTTGGTGAGCTGGGCTTCTTTTAGACAAAGAAAAGGCTATTTAATCACTGAGGGACACTGGGAAAATTAGTGAGATATGATGAAAAGAACAGATGATCTCTCCGCAGAACTTCTGGGGATAACCAATCAGGAGCCATCCTTGATGCAGTGTACTGAAATGGAGAAAGAACTCAATTCCTCAAACTCTTACTAAGCAGCAACAATATAGCAGAGCGTACAAAGCTCTCATGATGCTTTATAGTTTAAAAGCAATGATCTAAGAGTGAGTGGAAATAGTACAAAGGAAGGTCTAGTAAAGGACTGGGAGAGATTAGTGGAGGACAAATCTCTTCTGAAGGGGTATGGTGATGGTGGTCAGTTGAGGTTTCATGGGGCAGGTGATGCCTGAGCTGAGCCTTACAGGAGAGCAAAGATTTCAACAGTTGGAGATGAGAATGGAATCTAAAATCAAGCACAGACAATAAAGAGAGGTGGGGAAAGACAGGTTATGAGTCACTCTGGCTATGACAAAGTATGTGAAGGAGAATGTGGCAGGACAAGACTGGAGAGGTAGGTTGGAGGCAGAAAGTGGGTGATCTTACATGGCAGGTGGGCTGAAAAAATTTGCACTAAGTGATCTGTCTGAGCTGCTAGAAGCAAAAGCTTTTGCTTGGGGAGATATCTAATGTGTAGATGTTCAACCCAAGATGTATATTCCCCTCTCTAAGAGGCAGAGGAGTAAACAAGGCCATATGTCTCACCATTCTCTGGAGGACTCCCAGCATAATACATATTTTCAACATAGAATTGTGGAACATTTGGCTAATAGCTCTGCATGGCCCACTCAGCATGTGAAATGTTGAAAACGTGACTCTGGGGTTGGATTGCTTATTGTACAGCAAGTGATGAAAACACTGTCCCCTGACTGCTGATGTGGGGGCTGTACTAGCCCTTAGTGATGTTTGTCTTGGAATGCAGAAGGTTGTATATTACAAGCTCCTTATGTACAGGCCAGGCAGCCTGTATCTTCCCTCTCAAACTCTGGAGAAAGGTACTAGAAGGAGCTAATCCTGGCCTCCTGCCTAATGATTGGATAGATAAGCACCAGTCAGTTAGTCTTTACTAAACACTGTGTATGCCTAGGGATGGACACAAACATAATTTTTTTGGGGGAGAGAGGAGGATAGATATCTCTTACAAAATCTCTCTGCCTTGTGACCTTACTTGGAAACTCAAGGAACATAATGTTCTGGCTCATTGTGCTCTCCCCAAAAGGGCCTTCAGGACTCTGGCTAACAGATTGTCAGATATAGGACAAGTTTTACCCTTCAGAAGAAGCCAGAAGAGGCTCATATCCAAGCTCCTTTACTTGGAAAGGAGAAGAAAACTCCTCTCCTTTTCAGAGATCATCAAATGACCCTCTTCTCTGATTTGTTTCACCTTTTCTTGGAAAAAGAAATAGGTCTGGTTGGCTTTCTCTTTGTTGTGAGGTGGGTTTTCCTGTTACTTCTAGGTGCATATGGTTTCTTGTTATGCCAGTCATTCCGGTACCAAAACAAGGTCCATGGGTTTGCTCTTTCAATGATCTGCTGTTTTTTCAGAGACTCCATCTGGTGCCAGGTCCATGGAACACATGCTTCCTTGTCGGAGTCATATGGCCCTACAGGTCTCTCTTGAGGTCCCCTATGCAGGTCAATGTCTCAAACTCCCCTTAGATTCCCTCTTGTAGGCTGAAACAGATTCCTTCTTAAACAAGTATTCTGGGAGTTACACAGGAGTGAGAGATGGGGCTTACCTTCCTAAGGTAGGAAGGACTTATTTTCATACCAACAATACCAGTATAGAAATAATAGTCCCTTTCCATGGGGGTCTCATACTTTAAAAGTAACTAGCAACATCATACAGCATATGATTGACATATGATGTGGCCAGTGAATGGAAGAGCCTATGTTAGGGGTTTCAAGGGAGGTAGAGGTCCCTGTAGGGTGGGGGATTCAAGGAAGGTTTTTGGAGAGGAAGGATTTGAGCTGGGTGTTAATGGACAAAATTCAGGGAGGTAGATAGGAAAGTCAAGGGCATTCTAAGGGGGGGGTGTGGAATGACATTTAGCAGTGTTCTGAAAGTCCAGGGATCCCTAGGGGTCCCTGAGACCTTTTCAGGGAACCTGGGAGATCAAAACTATTTTCATAATAATTCTAAGATGTTTTCATTTTTAATATGGTAAATAGCAATAGATATAACCCATAAACAAAAGCTCTTTGGGGAGTCCTCAATAATTTTTAAGAGTGTAAAGAGATCCTGAGACCAAAAAGTTTGAGAACCACTGGCATATAATAATAATTAGCAATAATAATAATATCTGACATTTATACAGGGATTTAAGATTGCAAAGCACTTTATAAATTTTGTCCTCACAACAACCCTATGAAATAGATGCCATTGTTATTCCCATTTTATAGATGAGGAAACAGAGACATGAGGAGCTTGTCCAGGGTCACACAGCTAGGTAGAAGTGGGACTGGGCAAAGCACATTGGGGGGGGCAGTAAGTACATGGAACTCTTACTGGAGCATAGTGTCTATATAGAGCTTGAAGTAGAATCCTAGAACCATAATATGTAAGAGCTTGAAGGGATCTTAAAGATGTCTGTTTCAACTTTTTAATTTTACAAAGGGGGAAACTGAGGACAAGAATGGGCAAGAGACTTGTCTAAGGTCACATAGCCTAATGATCCCATAACCCTGATTTTCAGCCCAGGGATCTTTTCTACTCTACCAAAGTGAAGGCAAGTTTATGACCAGATTGTGAAAAGCCTTGAATGGCAGTTTAGATGGATCTTATAGTCATAGAAGAGCCATTGAAGGAAGATGGTGGTCCCATAAATGATGATTTAGAAAGATAAATCTGAAATCACAGTGCAGGACAATTTGTGGTAAAGATAACTGTGTTCATTAGTGCATGTCCTAAGCTATCTGCTGTGGAGTTGACAAAAGACATTTCACTTCTCACTGAGAAACCTGTGGTCTAGTTGAGAAGGTAAGACACATATAGGAAATAACTAGAAACAAAATAAGTCTGGAATGGAGTGTTAAGAAAAGTGAGGATTGAAATAATCAGAGAAGGCTCCATGGAGGAGGTGGGAGACACTTCAGCTGAGTTCCATTTTGTCCATCACAGGGTCCTTAAAACCCTTAATGATTCCAGGTAAAATTGTGGGGGAAAACCTTTTTGCATCAGGTACTCTGAGTAAAGCAGGTGGTGCTGATACATTTATTTCAACTGCCAGGCTCCCAGGATCATAGATTTTGATCCAACAAGCATTTATTAAGTGTCTACGATATATTAGTTGTCCTCAGCCCTAGAAAAACAAAGACAAAAACAACAACAGTGCTGCCCTGGACCTACTTTCATTTTAGTAGGGGGAAGTGTGAATGTGTTGATGTGGATGTGTTTTTTTATCTTACTGGTTCCAAAAGGGCGATCTCTATTTGCTGACTGAACTTTTCGAGTGGATTCCTACAGGGGCTAAGTCCCATCTTCTACTGGATACAGAGAAAATCACCCTAATATTGCAACTGCTTGGACAACCTGACCTCTGAGCATATTAATTATATGAAAAATCAAGTTTGTGTTCAGAGGGAGAGGGCTGGGTAGTAAGATTCTTTCTGTATCTGCAGCCTTTTAGGTGGAAAGATGTCAAAGATTCCTTGAGTCTCAAATCTGAGGAGAAGAGAGTATCAGAGCAGATATGTGAGTGAGGCTTTCCTGTTTGGGGTCTCTCTATTCCACATCATCATGAACTTCCAGAAATAAGCTCACCTTGTGTGCGTGCTCCCTGGCCTGGGCCGGCATTTCTTTGTTTGTTTTTGTTTCTTTGTTTCTGCTTCTTTGTTTCTTTTTTTGTTTCTTTGTTTCTTTGTTTGTTTGTTTCTTTCTCCATTTTCTTTCCCTTTCCTTCCTTCCTTCTTTCTTCCTTTCTTCCATCCTTTTTTTCTTCCTTTCTTTCTTCCTTTCTCTCTGTCTCTCTCTGTCTCTGCTGTTTCTGTCTCTCTCTGTCTCTGTCCCATTTAGTAATCCAGGCTCCTTGTTTTAAAGATGTGAGGCTCAGGGAGATTAAGTAATTTGCCCAAGGTCACACTGAGGGTTAGGAACAGAGCCAGGACTAAGATCCAAGGCCTCTTGACTCATAAAATTAATGAAGTATAGAATCTTAGCAGAGGAAAGGACGTCAGGGATCCTCTAGCTTGGTCTTCAGTGCAATAATCCACTCTGCAGAATCCCTGAGGGATCCCAGCCAGCCTCTGAATGAATGCTTCATAGTTTTTTTCCTCCTTCTCCCCCCTCCCCATTTTTCTTCTCTAGGTCAAATGCCCCCAGTGCCTTCAACCAATCCTCACAGGATATCAGAGTTGGATAGCATCTTGTCCAACCTGCTTATTTTATAAATGAGGAAAATGAAGCTTAGAGAAAGGAAACAATTTTTTGGCTTTGTCTGGAATGAACTCCTTTCTCCCCTCCTCTCTTGAAATTCCTAATTTTCTTTAAAACACGGTTCAGGTGTTTGCTACTTCCTACAGATGGACTTTCCTGACCCTCTGACTTCATCACCAAATTGTTAATGCTCCCTTCCTCTTGAAATGATTGTGTATTATTTTGGATATGCCTTATCTGTGCAACTGCTGCATCTCTCCCCCTCCCCCACCAAGATGAGATGCAGTGTAGTGGTGGCTGTTTCTCCTTTGTATTTGAAGAGGACCAGTAGCATCATGATGTTGAGGTCAAGGTACCGTGTGTTTGACTGTGACTGATCGGTCCAATATGAGCTAAGAAGGCTCGACCATAGTTGTATATAGTTCTAAATAGTCTATTTGAACATTTGGAATGAAGATGTCTCTAGATTTGAGCATCTCATATTTCTTTTGTGCTGCTATGATTCTGCTTATAGTAGAGTATCTTCTTTAATGCAGGCAAGCCAAGCTGGTTGGTCCTCTGCCAGTGTCTCCTGTGTCTTACAATTGATTCGTTCCTCAGAGAGACCTTGAGAGTGTCCTTGCATTGCTTCTTCCGACCTCCATGTGAGCACTTGCTTTGTGAAAGTTCTCTGTAAAATGTTCTTTTAGGTAAGCATATATTTGGCATTAGAACAACATGACCAGCCCATTAGGCATGTGCTCTCTAAAGTAAAGTTTGAATGCTTGGCAGTTCAAGCTTAAGAAAGAACCTTAGTTCTGGTACCTTATCGTGCCAGGTGATCAACAGAATCTTCCTATGACATTTCAAGTGGAAATGGTTCAGTTTTCTGGTTAGCACTGGTAGACTCTTCAGGTTTCACAGGCAATACAACAATGAGATCTGTAGACCTTCAAGTTTAGTAGGCAGCCTAAATATCTCTTCTCTCCTATACTTTCTTTTGGAGCCTCCCAAACACGGAGCTAGCTCTGGCAATGAATGTGTCAACCTCATCATCTAAGTGGACATCCCTGGAAAGTATACTGCCAAGGGAAACGAACTTATCCACAGCATTTAAAATTTCTCCATTTACTATAACCAACGCTTCCTCATATGGATGGTGCAGGGTTGGCTAGTGAAGAACCTTTGTTTTCTTGGTGTTGCTTGTCAGGCTAAAATTAGCACAAGTGGCAGAGAATCGATTCATACTTTGTTACATTTCAACCTCAGAGGCTGCATTGAGTGCACAATCATCTGTGAACAAAAAGTTCTCCTTAATAGGCTGATCCTTCACCTGGTAGATGCAGTGTGGTGTATTGAACACCAAGTTAGACTTAGACTCAAAAAGGCCCGAGTTGGAATCCTGTTTCAGATACTAGCTGTGAAACTCTGGGCAAGTTCCTTAATTTTTCTAAGCCTCAGTTTCCTCATCTGTAAAATGGGGATAAAGATAGCACCTACTTTCCAGGGTTGTTTTGAGGATCAGGTGAGAAAATACATATGAACATCCTGACAAATCTTGAAGTCCTATATAAATGTAAACTGCAGTTCGACCCTGTGAGGGTGAGGCAGAATAAACGATTTCTTTTTCACATGACAACCCATCAAATATATAAAGAGAGCTATCATGTGCCTTCTAAATCTTCTCATCTGTAGTTCCTCCAGTTGGTTCTCATATGACATAGTTTCTAGCTTTGTCACCCACCACCTTGGTTACTCTCTATTGGACTCCAATTTTCCTTCTCTAGGCCTCCATTTTTGTAGGATAATAGGATCATAGATTTCAAGTTGGAAGAGATATTAAAAGCCATGTGGTTTAACTCGTCATTTTACAGATGAAGAAAATGAGACTGGGAAAAGTTAATTGACTTATCCATGGTCACAGAGGCAGTATGTGGCAGATTTTAACTAAGTCTTATAGATTCCAAATCCTACCTTATCCACTGTGTCACATTGCCTTTTCTCCTCTGTAAATGAAGGGTTTGGACTAGGTGACCTCTGGGGCCCTTTCCATCTTTGACATTCTAAGAATTTGTGATTCTGTAACTTAGCCCTGGGGTAGCTCAGTATAACCTCCATTCTCAGTTACCCCTTGTCTCATGGGACTCTCTAATAGACACTGAAAACCGTTTTGCTTTTCTTTATGAGCTGAAATGACAACGTTGGGGAAGAAAGCTAGTCTTTGACTCTCCAGAGGGTTCTTATTATTTTTAAGATTTCCTCTCTTCTCCTCCCCCTATTTGAATATTCTGAATGGAGCTAATTGTCTAAATTGAAGGTATTATGCTATAATGATTGTTATAATTAAAACTCTTATCTTCTGAATGAGACTGAAGAGTGGGAACCCATTGGATAAGACTTTTAAAATATGTTTTTGAATCAGATAAAAGCCTCCTTTTATTTGAAACTTTGAAAGACAACATGTCTGAAAGTGTTTACCCTGACTGGCTATGAAATGCATCCATAGGGAGTTATGGCAGGACAGAGGAAGCCCATGGTTGGGACCAGTGTTTAAAGGCTAGTACCATCTGAAATGATGTAACACTGCCATGGGTCTGGCTGCTTCTGGCCTTGTCAGATTGGTTAAATAGCTTCTGATCTCATGTCATAATTCCTCTTAGTTTGCTCTGCCAATTTTGGGATCCATGGTAGTGTCCTAGTGTGAGATTCAGGGCATTTAAGAAATGACAAATTTTATGTGGTTACCACTCCTAGAAACAGATCATGAATACTCCCAGGGAGATGAAAAGTTCAGAAAACCTATTAGTTCTCCAGAATACTATCCATAGCAGATATTCTAAACCTTTTCTCTCCGCAGCATCCTGTTTCCACTCTGTTTCCAGATCTTCTCTCTTAGCAGATGAACTTGTCTTACTTTTCTGGAAAGACTGAAGACAAAAGCTTCTTTATTTTCCCTGTTCTTCACCTTAAAATTTCTTTCTTCACTCATTCTCTCCTCCTTTCTGGTTAGAGAAGACAAGGAGATTTATCTTTTATTCTTCCACTGCCAGCCTTTAAACTTGTGCCCTTGATCTCATCCCTGCCCACAATCCAGAGAATCTCTTATGTCTTCTCTTTTTCTCTCGTTCTCAACCTTTCCCTCTTCATTGGCTCCTTTCCCTCTATTTACCTCTTTCCCATCCTAAACAAATGTTTCCCTTGACTTTCCCCTCTCCATCCAATCTCTCTCCTAAACTTCACTGCTGAACTTCCGAAAGAATGGTGTGATCTTGTTGCTGCTTCCATTTCTTTACCACCACCTTGTTCCTCAAACTCTTGCAAATCTAATTTCTATCCCTACTCTCTCTCAAAGGTCACCAGGGATAATGTCACAATCATCAAATCCAGTGACCATTTCTTCCATCTTTATATTCCTTAAACATTCTTTTATCATCATTACTCAACCCATCCTCTTGTATCCTCTCTGCTTTCTTGCCTTCACAGGTCCTGTTTTCTCCTGGTTTTCTCATGTCAAAGATGGAAGGGACTCCATAGGTCACCTGGTAGAAACCTTTCATTTACAGAAAAGAAGAGGCAGTGTGACAGAATGGATAGTGTCAGATATGGAGTCTGGAAGAGTTAGTTAAAATCTGCCACATACTACCTCTGTGACCATGAAAGTCAAATAATTTCTTGATCCCCTTTATTGCTTCATTCTCATCTTCTCTCTGATGAAATTTAGGTATGTCAAGACTCTGTCCTGGACCTCTTCTCTTCTTACTCTCTTCTGTGATCTTGGTTTTATACTTCCCTTTCAGATGAACTTGCTCCCTCATCCTTTCCCTAAAGCTGAGAATTGCATCTCTAACTACTTCCTGACTATAGCTGAGTACAAAACAGCCATGAGGACCTGGGGGAAGGAAGGACTCAGAGGTTTGGATCACAATGGATAATGCAGGTAAGGGGAGCTTTGTTCAGCTGAATGAATCTGAAGTGTCCTCAATGTATTTCCTTGTTGAATATCCTTTCCCTGTTATGACTAAAGGAAATTTTCTTTTGTCAACTACTGAATGACTTATGAGTTTCTCATTTGGTTCCATTATTGAACCTAAAGTAGGGGAGATTGGCCTGAGTCAGTCTCAGCCTAGAAGATAAGCCCTCCTTCCAGCTCTGGCTACATTCTCCTCCCATCTAATCTTGACCCCTTGGTGAACCAGATCAACCCTATATCCATGGCACTTGACTCCTTTGCCCCCTTGTCCTATCTCCTCTCATACCTTGCCAAAATCCAGCTCTTGAATATCATCTATCTTCTTCACTCATTCTCAGGTGCTTCTGAATGGAGCTGGAGGAAATCATGACCTGATGATTGGGTGTAGTGCCAATGAGATACCCACAGCAGCTGCAGTGTATATGCATGCCTATTTCCAGGGTAAATTAGCAAAGTACAAACTCTCTTCTTCAAAGACGAAATCAAGACATTTTTTCAAATACCAGAAAGCCAAATCTATCATAGCAACAGAAATCTATACACATTATCAATGCAGGGAGCATGACCATCCCCAAGCCTTCCCTCTGACAGGCTTCCCCACAAACAAGCTCCTTTAGGCAAAATCACTCCCTCTCTCACCCACAGTAGTTGCTTTGCTCTGCCTGCTCTCTCTCAACTCTGCCTCACTCTCTCTTCCTGCTGCATCCTTCTTGCTCCATCCATTCAGTAAACTTCTCCCACCATCAGCTCCATGTGACTCAGGATGTGGGGTGGGCCAAAGCTCAAAGTAGGTCACATGGGCCTATTAAAGGGCAGGGAAAATCTTCAAATTCCCTTACCATTATACTGGGTCCACTACAAGTTCATCTTATCTATTCTTTTCTGGGTTCTCAGTACAGCAAAGTTATCTTTTTACTTTCCCCTAATCCTTCTTTACTCTTCTCAAGTCATCTATGTTACTTTTTCTTCTACCTTTTCAATTGAGGATCTTTCCTAAGAAAGAAAGCTAGAGTGACATAGTGGATAGACTGCTGGCCTTAGAGTCATGGAGACCTGGGTTCAAGGTTTCTTGAACCTGCCTCTGATAACATTCTAATTAGGTGACCATGGGCGAGTCTCTCAGTGCCTCGGTGTCCCAGGCAATACTCTAGGACGTTTTTATAGACAAATTAGTGATCTGAGTCAGTGAAGGGTGTTTCTATACTGGGAATTCCCCACACCAATGATACCACAGGTCTGTACTTTTAACATTTCTTATGTACCTATCATGTTCAGGGCATATGGCATACCCTTGATCTGGCTCACACGAGTATTCCAATTTTGTGATCAAGAGCTCTAGGGGTAGCTAAGTGGTGCAGTGAATAGAGCACCAGCCCTGGAGTCAGGAGGTCCTGAGTTCAAATCTGATCAGATACTTGGCTTTTGCTACTTGTGTGACATTGGGCAAATCACTTAACCCCAATTGCCTTGCCTTTTCCCCCCTTTAAAAAAAAAAGAATTCTGAAGTTCCTTTATCTCATCATAATCTCCTATCATTCCAAATCTCCCTATGCCTTACTTCTCCTAAACCTATTTTTCATCTTAATTTACAGTCTTTCCAACCCTCAGTACTATCCCAGATTGTGACTGAACCTCCCTCCATCATGTAGATAAAAATGAAGCAGTTCTTACCCTTAGAAACTTATATCCTGTGTTTTCAAGGGCAGGGGTGGTATCAGAATGGGACACGGAATTAACAGATGTTTAGTTTTTTATAATCTTAGTGTAAATGGGATTCTAATCAATGATTTGGCTAATTTCACTTTCCTTTGATTTAATGTCAGAGTCAGAACTAGAACTCAGGCCTTCTCATTCCCATTATAGGGGGATCATAGTATCATTGGATACAAGAAGAGATCTCAAAGGGTCATCTAGTCCTATCCTCTTAGAGGAGACAACTGAATGACAGAGAAGGGAAGTGATTTGATCTTCTTCTGCCACCCCATTCCCCTCGTTTGTTCAAATCTCTGTCTGTACATTGTATAACACACCCATGTCCATGAATACCACCCAAAAATGAAGCTATCACATCTCCTAAGGGAGCTCAGGGTTTCAAGTGTGTAGGCAAAGTTTCCCATGACACTACCTGACCTCCACCAGTGTCTGCCTTATAAATTAGCCATGGACAATATTTATCTACTACATAAAGAACATACTGATTTGTCAATGTCCATTTTGCTCAAGGATCAATAAGACCATTATGCTCCTGGAAAATGTGAGGCCCTAACTTGTCTATTGTGTGGATAGCAGCTCTCTCACTCTAAAGCTCATCAATGGCTCTTGTCTGTTCCTTTGTGTTTATTGCAGATGTGGCTGTGAAGGGAGTTAGCTTTCCATTATCCCTTTTCTATGCACTGGGTAATAATTTACCATTATTGTAAATTCAAGTCAATCAACATTTATTAGTCACCTACCATGTGCAAGGTGTTGTACTGAGAACACAAAAATGAAAAGAATACTTTTTCTACATTTCCGAAGCTTAAGTTTAGCTTGGGAGATATGGCACACACACACACACACATACATACACATACATGTATATACACACACACAAAAAATACATGCAAAGTAATACATAGATGTTTCAAAAGGGGGAGAGTAATGAACAACTGAGGGGGGCTCAGAAAAGGCATCCGGGAAAAGGTGGCATGTAAGCCACTCTTCTTTGGAGGAAGAAGAGACTTGAAAGAAATAGAGGGAAGGAGAGTGTAGATGTGGGAGAGCACCTATGAAAAGTCATGGAGTAAGGAGATGGAATGTTATGCCCTGGGAATGGGGACAGGAAGAGAAAGTGTGTGAAGGGCAGAATAGCATGGTTCCTCTTGCCCTACTCTCTCAGGCCAGGACTACAGTGTGCTCTCTACAGGGTTCTCTGGGATTCTAAAAGGGTCATGAATTCTGTCTTTTCTTTGTGATTGGCTCAAACCTTCACTCACTAGCTGTGTTTCCTCTATTTTGGGGGGCTGAGTGACTAGCACCCTAGTTCCATTTAACCACTTAACATTGGCTAGCTTTTATAAAGGAATCTTCCTCAACACCTAAGGGTATCATGTCATACCACCTTGGTCTCTGGAAAGAGGAGTGTTTAGGCTTACATCTCAGCTCATATCCCACATAGCCTCAGTCCCATAAAGTTCAAGCCCAAAGCCCAGATGGGATGACATCTCTGAACCCTTACTCTTCTGGGTTTACCTCTAGGCTGGCTGGAACATCTGAGCTGAATTCTTGGAATTTTGGATTTTGGAATTTTGGATCCCCATGCAAGCTCCAGAAAAAAGACTACTCCCAGTTAAGTGATAGGCCAACATAAAATGTTCATGCATACTCTAGTCCTCCAATTTCCCCGAAGCAGGTCCTCCAGTGTCTTCCATGTAGGTAACATAGGTGGTCTAAGAATGTGACAGACCTCCAACACAAGAGGAACAGGGAATAAGATTAGTAAAAGTAAGGTGGAAGTCTGTGGAGAATTTGTGTCAGGCTGACATTTTTGTATTTATCACTCAAACAGCCTAGCACTTTAGTCCTGTTTGCCCAGAAATTTTATACCCCAGCAATGGATGTGGCAGGGAAGCATTCTGCATTGATGGAGGAAACTCCCATAGGCATGAAATTAAGTATTCAAATTTTTCCTCCCTCCCTCCTTCCCTCCCTTCCTCCCTCCCTCCCTCCCTTCCTCCCTTCCTCCCTTCCTCCCTTCCTTCCTTCCTTCCTTCCTTCCTTCCTTCCTTCCTTCCTTCCTTCCTTCCTTCCTTCCTTCCTTCCTTCCTTCCTTCCTTCCTTCCTTCCTTCCTTCCTTCCTTCCTTCCTTCCCTCCTTCCTTCCTCCCTTCCTTCCCTCCCTTTTCTTTTTTTCCTCTTGGAATCACAGTAGACTGATATCTCTTGGAAACAAAGAGCCTTGGGCAGTAGATGGCGCTCTATAAAAGTCTGATCTTGCCAAGTGTTAGAGCAGAGACAAAATATGGCAAAAACCAGCTCCGGAATTCCCTTGGTTTCAAAATTAAATTTTAAAAAATGACAATGAAGCATTTCTTAACTTTATAATCTGGAAGTGATCCTTCAAAGCTTCAGTTTAAGAGGTGTTAGCAAAATGATGGACTTTGTCATCAATCAGCTACCCTGACGGCCGTGCATTCTTTCATTGGCTCAGCAAACGTTCTCAGAGGGCCTTGCAACAGGCTCGGTCCTGCCTGAGTCGGCTCATTGACAACAGTGGTCAATTCCTCCCTCCCTGTGTCCTGCCTTTAACTGATAGGCAGCAGCTGCCTTTTGAAGGAACAGATTGATGAAGTGTTCCATTAAAAGAGAATAAAGATATTTTAAGGCCTTTAATAGGAAAGGAATCACAGTGGGGTTTAGTAACTAACTCAGAATGGTGTCAAGTGCTTTGTGTATTCTCTAAGTTTTGAGGGTCTAATTCCCTCCCTGCCCCTCACCCCCAGCCTGGAGGGAAAAGCTGGGTCTGTTCTGTTGTGGTTCCCATGTTTCTGCAGAAGCCAATGAGATCCCAAGTCTCACCAGCACTAACACACATACGCATACCTTTAATAGCAGTTGGTATTTTTCAACAGGGAGAAATGCTTCCCTAGAAAATATTATTAGCACTTCTATTATCTTAGAGATGTTACACCAGCTCATTTGAGTTCCCCAATAAAATACAACAGCAGATTGCCATGGATGGACCCATGACTTTTATTGCAGACAATTGATTGTTTCACAAGACTGAAAGAAGTCTTAAAAGGAAAAATGGAGATAAGAAGCTGTGCCTAAGAATTCTAAATTACTGCAGAGCCTGAGGAGAATGATCCTTAAAGGAGAACTTGTTTCTTCCTTGATGAGGAGGCAGATAAACAAAGATCATAGAGTTAGGGATGAAGGGGGCCTTCAAGATCATCTGCTGAAACACATGAAGGTACAGGGCAATGAGTGCTGAACTTGGGAGTCAGAAGCCCTGGGTTTGAATCCTGACTTGCTACTTTTGTATGTTCCATTGTGACTGGGGGCAAAGGAGGCTGCTCCTGGATTTAGGGAGCTAGAGGGGGAAAGTTTGCTGGCTTTGGAATCAAAGGAGTTGGTTCACATATTGCCTCTTACCTCTCCTGTGTGTGGTCTTGGGCAAATCATAACCTTCCTTGGCTTTAGTTTCCTCAGCAAAATGAAGGAGTTGGATGAAATGTACCTAAAGTACTTTGAGCTCTCTATGATCCAGCTGCAGCAGTTATAGATAAGGAAACCTAGGCCCAGAAAGAGGGACTACCTTGATTGAGGTTGCACAAGGTGCAGGTGGGAAAGATAGTACTCTTTCCACTGTGCCACAAGCCTTCAGGAGTCTACTTTCAAGCACTTTCAAAAAAAAAGCCAGGATACCCTTCTCCCCTCCTTCTTGGAGGAAAGGAGGAGTCATGGCATCTTATGAGGTAGTTGTAGTGTCCTTGCAAAACCACTGGAATTGGAGTCAGAGGGCCTGAGATTGAATCTCAGCTCAAGTTCTCTGTGTCTCAGTTTCTTCATTTGCAAAATGAGAGGTTTGAATGAGATCTCTCAGATTCCATCCAGCTCTAAATTCTAAATCCTTTAGTTAGAACTGGGAGGCCCCTTAGGGATTTTCTAGGAGAGGATATGTGAGCAGAGTAGAGGACATAAAAATAAGACAGGAAGGATAGATACTGTTAGGAGAAGGGCTAAGCTTGAATACTGGGTGTGAACTTGGCATTGTAGGTTGTCTTTCAGATTTCAAACTTCAAAAAGGTCCCCGATTCCTTTTATCAAGTCTCGGTACCTTCTCTCTATCTTCCCTTCACCTTTGTATTTTGGTGTTTCATTCCCTCCTAGCTCACCTGTGTAGGCTGAAGAAGTCTCACTTTGGGGACTCTGTCATTCTAGGGAAGACTTTATATCCTTTTATGTGTTTCAGTTGTCCTTTTCTGGACCTTGTCCAGGTCTGAACTGGTTTCTTGAAGAATGTTTCATGATGATTAGATTTTTTACCTTAATAATTTCTTTGGAGAAGTTTGCTTTGATCTTAAGAGAGGCTTAAGTGATTTTAAGAAGGTGAATCAAAACTGGAACCTAGCTGACAGGTGGCTTAGAGAACATCTAGTCCACTTTCCTCAGTTTTTGGGGGTAACTAGAACTGGGATTTCATTGGTACAGAGAATTTCCAGTGAGGAAAGACCCTCAATTAGCCCTAGAAAGTTGCCTGAGACACTGAAAAGTTGTATGACTTACGCCAGGATCACGTAGCCCGGGTGGATCAGAAGAGGAACTTGAATTTAAATCTACCAAGTTCGAAGGATTCTCTGTCTCTGTCTCTTTCTCTCACTTTCTGTCTCTGCCTATGTCTGTCTGTCTGTCTGTCTCTCTCTGCATCTCTCACTAGCCACTTCACCACACTACCAAAATGACAATTGTTTCTGTTCTGGCCAGAAACTCTGAAGGTCTTCTCCTCCCAGACTGATTCTTCCGTGAAAGCAAACTAGGCCATCTTTTGTCTCCATTCATGTTAGACTTTAATTAATGAGTGGGTATTGCCTCACACAGACTGAGACCTGGGAAGGATCTCACCTTAAAAAGACCAAAGTCTCCCACTGCATCTAGGCCATCACCAGTTGTCCTGACCTATGTGTTTCTACTGACCTCTGATACCTCTGAAGGAGAAAGTGAGGCTGATAACTTTGAATAGCCCTGCCTCACTTAAATCTAACTTATTTACAAGTCAAGACACTATCCTTCTGATATCATTGGTCCTTTTCGAGAACAAAGATGAACAATAACAATAAAACATTACCTCTCTCCCCTCACTTTATAGGTAGGGAAGCTGAGGTCTAAATACGGGAAGAAGCTTGGGTATGGTCATAGTACTTGTTTTGGTGTGGTTTCTGCCTTACATTCTCTACCAGTATTTTCTTTTTTAACAGTATAATGGGGGTTTGCTAAATGCGTAGAGCATCTAAGATGGTGTCACACATGTGAAAGACACTGAAGAATCAGCTTTAGAGAGACAGGAAAATGTGCATGTGGATATCATGAGTTGACCTATCACACTGGACTTGTTTTCATTGGCTGCATAATTGAAACTGTTGGCATCCTAAAAACTGCCTGACTGAACATACTATTGTAGTTTTTCCTACATTTCCATCTGAGGGTGAAGGACTCCTTTACTCATACCATGCAGTACATACAACTCCTTTTTAGACCATCTGGCTCCAAGAAATGGACCTGGAGTTTTAGCCTTTTCCTTTACTATCCATTTTAGGTGTCAGAAATGGAGTCTCTAGTACAGGAATTTGATACACAGGGATCTAGGAGTCCAGAAATCCAGGTCTGGTGCTGCAGTTGGGCCAACATCAAAGCCTTAAGAGAGAAAGGCTCCAGGAATCTTTTAACTTCAGTGGCCTCATTTTAGACTTCAACCTGGTGAGACTAACTCTTTGTAGGAACTGGGCTTAACTAGGAACCTAATCCCTTCTCCTTTTCCTATGGTCGGAACTGCTATGAGGGAGATTATGCCCTTGAGATAATGGGGAAAGTGTTTGTATATTTGTTCTTGCCCTATCTTTGTAGTAAATCTCCCTTTGTAAAAGTTAATCTGATGTTAAGTGGTTAAGTGGAACAGGGATGCTAGGCACTGGATCCCTAAAATTGGGAGAACACTCTTGGTGGGGGCTCAAGCCACTGGCAGGGAAGAGAGACTTCCCAACTCCCTCAGATACTGGAGAACCTGGTGGGGGAGAAAAATAAAGTGTGCTAGGCTCGGACCTCAGAATGTGCAGTTAAATCCATGTCACATTAGAATTTCTATGCAACTGCAGGTTAAATGTTCAAAGACACCTTCATCATACCTTTAATTAGGTATAGGAAGGCCTGAGTTCAAATTCAGCCTCAGACACTAACTAGCTGTGTGACCCTGGGCAAGTCACATAACCTCTGTCTTAGTCTCCTGGAGAAGAAAATCACAAACCACTCCAATATTTTTGCCAGGAAAATCCCAAGGACTGTATGATTCACGTAGTCATGAAGAGTTAGACATGACGGAACAAAAACACCACGTGAGACGGCCTTTGCTTGATATAGATGAATAAGAAGAATGATTCCTTACATCTGTTTACAATTAACAAGTGGCTGCAACACTCAGTATCTCTATGGTATCTCACAATAACCCTTTGGGGGGGGGGGCGTAGGGTAAGGTGTTGTTATCCTCATTTTGTAGTTAAGACCAGTGAGGAAGCTCAGAAAAGGTAAATATTTGCCCAAGGTTCCTGCTCTTCTGGATACAACAGCTGTCTTGAGTCATCTGAGGCTTCAAGTAGTCTGCCTGATGCCTTGCATGCAATACATGGGGGTGTAAGCTGCAGATCTTGCCATCACATCCAGGCCTTCTGACTCTAGGCTAGCATGGTGGTCTTGGGCTTACTCTGACCTTTTGTTGGCTCTGACTCTGTAGAATTCAATTTGAGGCATTTTAAAGTTCTTTGGAGGGGATTGTTGGAGAGCTCAGCTGAGTGCTTTCTCGACTCTGCCATCTTGGCTCCATCTCTTTATTATAGGAGTCAGGGGGAGGGAATGGAAGGAGCATTGAGGCTTTGTCACAGAACTTCTTGTGTCACTGAAGACAAATGAGAAGAATATAAATAACATTTAAATACCACTTGAAGATTTGTTGTTGTTCAGGCATTTTTCAGTCATATCTGACTCTATATGACCCCATTTGGGGTTTTCTTGGCAGAGATACTAGAGGGGTTTGTCATTTCCTTCTCCAGCTCATTTTACAGATGAGGAAACTGAGACAATCAGGGTTAAGTGACTTGACCAGGGTCACACAGTTAGTAAGTGTCTGAGGCCAGATTTAAACTTAAGAAGAAGAGTCTTCTTGATTTCCAGTTCAATGCTCTAGCTGCTCCCAAGGTTTGGAAACCATTTTACCTACGGCATCTCATTTGATCCTCACAATAACTCTGTGAGGTGAGGTAGGTGTTGTTATCATTTCCATTTTACAGATGAGGAAACTGAGATGCCGAGAGGAAACTGAAGTACAGGATCATACAACTAGCAAGTTTTTGAGGCAGGATTCAAACTCAAGTCTTCCTAACCTGAAGTCCTCTGCTCTATCCACTGAGCTATCCAGCTGCCTAGGATCATATATTTAGAGTATTAGACCATAGAGTCAAATCTCTTCATTTTGCATGCTTTGGCAACTTGAGAAATGCCTCATTGGTCCCAAGGGTCAGCTCACTGTAGGTAGAATTTATCTGCCTTTTCTCTACTGTGTTATGACATGTGCACCATGACTCCTGAGGAAGCTTCATTCCATGGGCTCAGAATGTTTCTCAGGTATTTCGTTTTATAATCAATTAATTAATTTGTAGTTTTCAACATATATTTCCACATGATTTTGTGTTCCAAATTTTCTCCCCATCTCTCCCCTCCCCCACTCCAAAACACCATACACGTTGGTTACCCCTTCCCCCAATCTGCCCTCCCTTCTATCACACCCCTCCCCTCCCTTATCCCCATCTCCTCTATTTTCTTATAGGGCAAGATAGATTTCTATATCCCATTACCTGTATATCTTATGTCCCAGTTGCATATAAAAAGAATTTTTAGCATTTGTTTTTAAAACTTTGAGTTCCAACTTCTCTCCCTTTCTCCCTCCCTACCCATTCCCACTGAGAAAGCAGGCAATTCAATATAGGCTATACATGTGTAGTTATGCAAAAGACTTCCATAACAGTTATGTTGAGAAAGATTAACTTTATTTCCCTCCATCCTATCCTGCCCCCCCATTTGTTCTACTCTTCTTTTTGACTTTGTCCCTCCCCAAAAGTGTTTACTTCTAATTATCTTCTCCTCCCATTTGTCCTCCCTTCTATCATCCCCACACCCCACTTATCCCCTTCTCCCCTACTTTCCTGTGGTGTAAGATAGATTTTCATACCAAATTGAGTGTGCATGTTATTCCCTCCTTAAGCCAAATGTGAGGAGAGTAAGCTTCACTTTTTCCTTCTCACCTCCTCCATTTTCTCCTCCATTGAAAAAGCTTTTTCTTGCCTCTTTTATGAGAGATAATTTGCCCCATTCCATTTCTCCCTTTCTCATCCCAATGTATTCCTCTCTCACCTCTTAATTTTATTTTTTTAGATATCATGCCTTCCTATTCAACTCACCCTGTGCCTTCTGTCTATATGTATATAATCCCTCCAACTACCCAAATACTGAGAAATTACAAGAGTTACAAATATTATCTTTCTTTGTAGGAATGTAGACAGTTCAACTTGAGTAAGTTCCTTATGATTTCTCTTTCCTGTTTACCTTTTCATGCTTCTTTTGATTCTTGTGTTTCAAAGTCAAATTTTCTATTTAGCTCTGGTCTTTTCATCAAGAGTACTTGAAAGTCCTCTGTTTCACTGAATGACCATTTCCCCACCTTAAGTATTATACTCAGTTTTGCTGGGTAAGTGATTCTTGGTTTTAATCCTAGCTCCTTTGGCTTCTGGAATATCATATTCCAAATTCTTCAATCCCTTAATGTAGAAGCTACTAGATCTTGTGTTATCCCGATTGTATTTCCAAAATACTGGAATTGTTTCTTTCTGACTGCTTGCAACATTTTCTCCTTGACCTGGGAACTCTGGAATTTGACTGCAATATTCCCAAATTTCCTTTTGAGATCTCTTTCAGGAGGAGATTGGTGAATTTTTTCAATATTTATTTTACTCTCTGGTTCTAGAATATCAGGTTTCCCAACTATTTCAAGAGACTGAGAAGAGATGGAGGTAAGAAAGAAGGATAGACTGGCTATGAAATCTGTGTGTTGGACTTTGATCTCTGTACTAGATCTCTTAACCCCCCCTATCCCATGGTGGTGGTGGTAGCTAGGTGGTCTAGTAGAGAGTGCTAGATTTGGAGTCAGGAAGAGCTGAGTTTTTATCTTGTCTTCAACACTTACTAATTGTGAGACCCTGGGCAAATCACTTAACCTCTCTGTGCCTCAGTTTCTTCATCTGTAAAATGAGGATAATAATAGTGCCTACCTCATAGGGTCTTGTAAAGGCAACCACACTGGCATACCCAGAATGGCTGCTAGAACAGGTTCTTAGATCTGCTTTACTAGGAAAGATAGCTGTTTAATAGGCCAACAATCCTTTTAAATTACATTCACTAGATCAGGGGAAACATTAGCACCCTGAACTTCAGAGAAAATACAGAGAAAATATAAGCAAAGAAATAAAGACCAACAGATAGAGCTCTACTGTCCAAATAAAAGTAATATTGCAATACATTTTACATATATCCCTGGACTGAAAGTGCCTTTACATCTGAGCAGTCAGCGGTCTGAACATACGGCTGCTCAGAGTCTCAACCTGGCAATCACAAGATCCTTCTCATAAGTGAGCCCCAAAGCAAAACCTCACCACAGGGTATATATGCACTTCTCAGAGCCAGAAGGCATCACAACCCTGGTAACTCAGGGCCT
The DNA here is from genome assembly GCF_028372415.1 of Notamacropus eugenii. Taxonomy (NCBI): domain Eukaryota; kingdom Metazoa; phylum Chordata; class Mammalia; order Diprotodontia; family Macropodidae; genus Notamacropus; species Notamacropus eugenii. Next base: position 341,727,726 of record NC_092872.1, read on the forward strand.
AACTGGAAATTAGCAAAAGATATAAAAGTCTTTCTATAAGCAAGCTTCCCCTAAGCAAAATTCCCGTAATGGACTCCACATGAGGTCTATTAATGGGAGGGAAATATCTTAAATTCCATTAACATTATTGGAGAAGGGCAGGTAGGTGGGGCAGTGGCTAGAGCACCAGGCATGGCATCAGGAACATTTGAGTTCAAATCCAGTCTCAGATCTTTACTGGCTATATATGTAGGACAAGTCACTAAACCCCAATTTGCTGTCATTCCTCACTTGTAAAATGGGGACACACTGGAGAAGGAAATGGCAAACAACTTTACAGTCTTTGCCAAGAAAACTATAGTCAGACATGACTGAATAACAACAGCCTTACAGGATGAGGCCCAAATGAGAAAATATGTGTGTAAAATGTTTTACCAACTTTAAATCATCGTATAAATGCAAATTATTATTATTAATATCAAAGAGGGAGCTCATAGGGTCATGAGCTAGCTGGGGTGCTATTATATTCATTTCTTTGGTTCCAAATCCCAGAACCAGAGTTCCAGTGTATTTCCAATGCTACGGAAAAGAATTTACCACTTTGGTGCTGAATGTAAGGAAATGAGATAGAAGGAAGGAACTATTCTGCATGAACTCAGTGGAAACTCTAATGGGATTTTTTCCTGTTGATTGCAGTTTGTGGTTTGGGTTTGAGGGAACACAAACAAATTTCTGGGGAGGTGGTGGATGTCAGGGTCCTGTGACTGCTGATTTTGATATGTCTTAATAACTCACAAGATAGGGAAAGCCACCCAGGAACAGCAGAAACATGCAGGGATGCAAAATCTCCTCTGGTCCTCCTGTCTTCTAAGAGAGAACTAACTCTAGAGTCAGGGACTTTAGGTCCAAACCCCTGTTTCTCTTTATGTGATCTTGGGCAAGTCAACCTGCTTAGGCCTCAGCTTTCTCATCTGTAAAGTGGAGGTGGGAGGGAATATTTGACTAGATGTCCTCTGAGATCTCTTCCAGCTCTGAGTCCATGACTGTGTAAGGACCACCAGCTCTGCAGCATTGGCGTGATTGACCAATAGGCACTAGGTTCTCTTTTATCTTGGCACAATCTCTCATTTTAGCCTTCACTCTATATCTGTTTTCCCCTTCTCTATTGTTTCTTCCTGATTTTTAACCTTACCCCCATTCACTTATCATTTGGAGTTCATTTTACCTTATCAGCTATTTACAGAATAGAGGTCCTGCTTTTCCCTGAATTAATTCATATGTTAGCATCAGGCATCTCTAATATCAAAGAGGGTTGGTAACCTCCTGAGGCCTGTTGACAGTGTCTGCTGCCTTCTCACAGCTAGACTACTTTGCCTTTCTCATTCTGGTAACAGTACACCAGTGGTTCTCAAACTTTTTGGTATCAGCATCTTTAATACTCTTAAAAATAATTGAGGACTCCAAAGAACTTTTGTTTGTATGAATTATTTCTATCAATATTTACTGCATTAGAAATTAAAGTAGGTAAATTTAAAATGTTTATTAATTACTTTAAAATAACAATAATAAGCTTTGCACATTAACATAAATACATTTTAAATTTAAAATAACTATATTTTTCAAAACAAAAAAAAATGAGTGAGAAGAGTGGCCTTGCACATTATTGCAAATCTATTTAATGTCTGGCGTAATAAAAGACAGCTGGATTCTCATTTCTGCTTCAGCATACAGGCTGTTGCAGTATGTTGTTTTGGTAGAAGTAAATTAAGAAAATCTGGCCTTATACAGATTATGTCGTTGGAAAAGGGAGGAGTGTTTTAATAGGCAAATAACATCTTAGTACCATTATGCCACTGTGACCTCAGAGCCCCCCTGAAAGCCTCCAGGGGTTCTCAGATGACACTTGAGAACTGCTGCAGTAGATAATCTTTAGCACTCAGGTCATTTTGGAGTCCCGGGATGCTGAAGTTTAAAACTCATTTGAAACTGGCTGGGCCCTGATGCAAGGAGGGGATTGCAGCTTGGTGAGCTGGTGTTCCCCAAATGCAGGCAGCACAGGCAAAAAAGAAGGAACTCACAGATGGCTCCCTCTCATCTCTAACCCTTGTCTTTTATTTGCTTAAAAACATCAGTGTAGGGAGCTCACTACCTTTCCAGGTAGCCCATTGCATTTCTTTTTGTTGTTTTTCAGTTGTGTTTGACTCTTCTTGACTCCGTTTGGGGTTTTCTTGGTAAAAATATTGGAGGGGTTTGCCATTTCCTTCTTTAGCTCATTTTGTAGATGAGGAAACTGAGGCAAACAGGGTTAAGTGACTTGCCCAGGGTCACATGGCTAGTAGATGTCTGAGGCTAGATTTGAACTCAGGTCTTCCTAGCTCCAGGCCTGGCACTCTGTCCATTGTGCCACTTATGTACCTTTTGCATTTCTTGGTGACTTTCAAATTATACCACTTGGCTGACGTCCACCTTGGCATAACCTCTCATTTTAGCCTCCAGTCGATATCTGTTTCTCCTACTCTATTATTTCCTCTTAATTTTAACCTTGTACTCTGCTCACTTATCATTTGATATTCGCTTGATTTCATCTGTTATAGGCTTTTGGCTAATAGTTGGAATTTATGTGGTACTTCAAGGCTTGTAAAGTACTTCAGAAATATTACCTCATTTATCCTCCCAACAACCCTGGGAGGTGGTGCTACAATCTCCGTTTTACAGTTGAGAAAAGTGAAGCAGACATATTAAGTGACTTGCCCAAGATCACTCAGCTAGTCAGCATCTGAGGCTGGGTTCCCACTCAGGTCTTCCTGCCTCCTGGCTGGGTACATTTCTGATCCCTTGGCAGCACCTTGATTCCTCACAATAGCTACTATAGGAAGACCAAAGGCTGATGGGTGGCCTGACTCTTCAGCAGCTTGGAGGGCAGTGGTGCTGGCCTGGACTGAGAGAGAATAGGACAGATAGGACTGAACAGGGACCCATAGAGATGGTTTTGGGGAGATGACTGGGGGTCATGGACTCTCATGGTCTCTCTGATAGAGGCTATCTTAAGAAGAAGGGGGTGAATGCCAATGAAAGAAAAATAACCAGGGTAAAGTATAGGAGGAATTTAACTAACTTAACTAGGGGGATAAGGAAAGCATATTTGTCCAAAGGAGAAGGGAGGGAGGTAGTCAGTCATATTGGAGGAGGATTAGGAATGGGGCAGAAGGAAAATGGGGTGGAGCAGGGAGAAAGTAATGGAGGAAGTCAGGGAGGAAGAACTGAGGGAGAAAAAGGTCCAGGGGAAATAAATGAGGGAGGAAATCAGGAGAGAAAGGGTAGAAGAAACTAGGAGAAGGGGAAGGGGAGAGGGAGAGAAGCTAAGTCTGGTTGACCACTTGTCTGGGATATTGTAAAGGACTTTTATCTTTATACGTGGATTGAACAAAATGCCCTTTGAGGTCCCTTCCAAATCTGAGATTCAATAACTATTCAACATATTGAAGTAGTTCAGGGAAATAACATCTATATTCTAGTGCTATGGAAAGCCTAGCTGCCGTAATCAGATTTAAAGAGGTCACAGTCATCAACAACGTCGTAACTAGGACAGAGTGACTGAGGTTCTTCCCCAGAGTGCCAATATTTAGAGGATGTTGATAACACTTGCTGTCCTTCAGCAGTGGAGAAATAAATGAGATTTGTACCTAGTTAAGAAGAACAGTTGGTTAAAATAGGAAGCTATGAGTAGGTCAGCCTGTGGCTGCATCCCAAGTGAGCTCTTCCCTGGCCTGCTATTGTTCCCTCCTTCCCTGATGGTGTCTAGCCCAGCAGCATTTGGATCATCCTGTCCTCCCTCTTGCCCCAGATGCAAACATTGTTACCTAGCCCTCTGGCTGTCATATTGCAAAGGAGTTGAGGAGGTTATTTTGTCTATTCTCCCTCTCCTCTAGGTAAGATCTAACCTAGACAGATGGAGGTCTGTACAGTTTTTGAGGGTCTCCAGAAAAAAGAGTTCCTGATCCATAGTTCCAATTGCTTCTTAATCCAAAGCTTTGCAATAGAAGCCAGAAGATTTGGATGGAAACACCAGAGAGACTGCAAGTACCACAGAATGAATTATGGTCCTATAGAATTCTCACAGTGGTCCCTAAATAGTGCCCACAAACTAAATAGAGTATATGCCTTAGTCTGAGAAGGGTGTCCTTTGCCTTAGCCCAGGAAGGGTGAGCACATTCATATAAAGAACTATGACCCATGATATATGGCAAGTGATGCTGGGGAGCCTGCCAGAATGAACTGTCCCCCGAATTGAATGAGACCTGTTTATCCTAGAGAAATAGGAGTGAGAGGGAGACTGGGCTTTAGTGAGCCCTGGAGCATTGATCTTTGGAGAAGGTCTTAGGAGAAACAATTGTAGCACAAACTCAAGTGACAACTCAAAGACTCTTGAAGTGTTGGATGGAAGAAGAGGAGCTATGGAGGGAGAAGCTGAATGAGGAAGATGGTCTTGTGCACCAATCCCTTTTGGTAATGGCATTCTTTGTCTTCTGTGTTAGGCAGAAAATGCTGTAAATTCTTAATTATCCAATACAAGCAAGGAATTACGGAGGAGGAAAGGAGTCAAGAATGTTATGAGAAAAATGTATGATCAGAAGAGAAGGGCTGCTAGTAACTAATGGACAGCTCCCATGTTCCATGGGTATCCTTGCGATAGCAAAAGAATGTGAGAAAGGATCCCAGTATGTTGAGTGGACTTGCTATGGCAAATTAGTGAGAGGGTATGGACAAGATTTGGGCAGGATGAATAGGCATGGATGGACTTTGATCTCTATCCTGTAAGGTAATACTGCAATCAAGGAGCTAACAGATCCATTGGAATACTGGGGTGTTTGAATATGGATTGAGTTGTGGCAGTGTGGTGCAGACCTGGAATCAAGTCCCCGCTTTGAAACATACTGGCTGTGAGATCCCAGGCAAGTCATTTAATTTTGGTATGCTCTAAGCTGATGAAGTAAAGTTCAAATAGAAACACTAAGTTGTACATCAGGATCCCTGCAGGCTATATATTAACTTAGAAAAATCACATATTAACATTATCTATGTCCTATTATAATTTTATTTATTTTGTTAAATATTTTCCAGTTATATTTTAACTTGGTTCTTTACCTGTGGCCAGTAATTGGGAGCATTTGACATCTGTGTTCTGGGAACCTCTCTAAGATTGTAAGTTGCAGAGAAAGGGATAATCTGCATTGACAGAAGGAATTTTCTCTGTAGGGAGTACCATATAGCAGTGAACACACAAGCCTAGGTCCTTTCCTCCTTTTATCCCTCCCTTCCTAACAATGTTTCCTATTCTTTTCTGGCATCTCCAGGGATTGGAGGGTCACTCTGTCCAAGGGACACTACATGCATCTGGAGAATTACATTATTAAATCTCCATCCCCCAAGGTCCCTTCAGCTGTTTTGAGCCATAATACTGCAGAATTACTTTCCTTGTGTTGGTTTTGCAATTTATCTAGCATGTTAATTCTATAAAATGAAGCATAATGCAAGGAGAAATGTCTGTGAGAAAATGGACTCTGTGTCAAATGCAGTTTTATTTGCTTCAAATGAAATGAGACTTTACAAAGCAAAATCAGACTTTGGGAAACTTGTGGGAGGAGAGGTTGAGATGAGGTTGAAATCCTGGGTACTCATGGACTTTTGGGGGGCTGGAGAGACCATAATTTAGCCTCACCTCTCCCCTTCTTCCCAGCGGGAGCTGGAAGTGCTTGGATGATGTGGCTCCCTTCCAAAGCAACCATCTCTGGTGTGAAGGTTGGGATATCTTATAACAGGTCATACGTCCCTCAGAAGGGTGGTGCGGAGGCATGAAACTGGTATTGTGTCCAGATTTTCTCTGTCTTGTTCAGAGTCTCTGTAGCCCAGTGGGGCTCCCATGCTGAACTGAGCAATCCTTTGGGATAGTCTCTCTGTTCACTGTCTGCTTCCCTTAGGTTTTGTGAGGAACATCTGGAAAGATGACTCAGACGAGGATAGTGGGTGTTCACACCTTTATTCCTGTACTCACCTCTTCCCCCTCCTCTCATCTGGGCTCAGTTGGACTAAAAAAAAATTCATTTACATGATAATTTTGTTGTATATTTGAAAAGGATAGCAAGTTGTGCATAGCAGATCTGCAGTTTCATATGCAATCATCTTTTTTTTTTTGTACTATGTTATGAAAATGCTTGTTTTATTCCATAAGTTAAAAGTCAAATTTAATGATTAAAAAAAGAAAGGAAGCAACCGAGCATTAAAGACATACTATGTGCCAGTCAGAGATTAAAGTCTCTCCAAATTTAGCTGGCTTGTCCTCATATGACAAAACTGCAATCTGTTGACTTTCCAGCTTGTTTGGAGCTACCAGATCAGGCTAGCCTAGCATAGCCTTTGAAGGGGAAGAGAAGGGAATGAACAATTATTAAGTGACTACTATATGCCAGGGAGTGTCCTAAGCCCTTTACACATATTATCTCATATTATCCTCACAATTCTGGGAGAAAGATATTATTATCCCCATTTTATAATTGAGGAAACTGAGGTAGATAGAGGTTAAGTGATTTGCCCAGGGTCATACAGCTGGTAAGTCTCCGAAGCTGTAATGAATTCAGGTCTTCTGACTCTAGGCCCAGGTTTCTATTGACTGTGTTAGCTGACTTTGGTCCCACTGTTTCCAGGAAGCCTTGATTGATCTTCTCAGCCCATAGACACCATTCCCTTTTCTGAGTTCTTGCCTTACTTGTCACCCATGGGGTACTTGCATTGCCTGACACCATAAGACAGCTTTCACTAAAAGACAGCTTTCAGTCTCTGTCTCTGATGAGACAGCAATCTCTGTGAAGGCAGGGTTTGTGTCTTCTCTACCTCTGGTTGTTTTTTTTCCAGCACAAGGGTTTTCATAAGAAGAGCTGCTCAATAAATTGTTTTTTGTTGATCAACAAACGTTTGCAAACAAATACATGCAGACTTAACATGTATACAATAAGTTAGAATTTTGAACTGTAAGGGAACTTTCAGATCACATGCTCAGTTGAGGAAACCAAGTACAAGTTGAGTGACCTGTCCAAGTTCATATGGGGATTAAGTGACAGGATGAGAGTGGAATCTAGGTGCTCAGGTTCATTTAAACAGAAGTCCTCAGGATCCCAGCCCATAGAAGTATTGAATAGTGAGATTATAAGGCACTCATTAAGAAGGAAGATTATCAGATCACCAGCTCTTCCTCATGTCAGATCATACCATGTGTGATCTATTCCACATATGACTAAGACAGACATTTGCATGGGGCATATTTGTCTGTTTGCTCTGTGATTGAAAGCACCCAGGAGGTTGACCTGGAAGCTCTACGTGGCATAGGTGTGGGTGTGAGGCACCCTCCGACATTAAGGCTCTTGAGTGAAGAGGTATTCTGTTCAGGGCTTGGTCTCTGGGTTTGACTCATTGCTCTGTAGACTCTCTGTGAATTGTCCATTTTAGAATGAGCTGGAAACTTTCTGGGCTGAGATCTCAAGGGATGATATGGAAGCAGGTCTGTCCTTACTGCAGTTTTAAAGTGAGCCTGTAAAAACCTCCATGAGTTCAGGTTTCAATTACATGGATAGAATGTAGAAGTTGATGATATTCTATGAAAATTCAATAAACCTTGAAAACAACATCAGGGTTGATATCTTTGATTTAAAATAATGGATACCAAGAAATTGTTTCTCATTTATCTTTACCACTGAGTTTGTGGCACCAAAGAGGCTTCATTAGGAGATGTTGGTTTTTTTTTTAAAGGAAAAAAAATAGCTTCATCCATCTCAATCGATGATGGATTCTGGAGGGGGCTGACAATTCTGTTTAAAACTACCTAGGAAAAAAATTCAACTATTCCTCTATTTTTTTCCAGTTTGGGATGCAGCAACAGGAGTTGTAAAAATCACCTCACAGCAGGAGAGCTGATGAAACTTAAAAATCAAATTCTATTAGAAAAATGCTCATTTTCGTTTTATGATGCAGTTTGCTAAGCAGCATCTTCGCAAAAATGAGAATTCATTACAGGAAATAGAAAGTGTGGTTCCAACCATTGGTTAAATAGTTTCCAGGGCCCTGGCTCCACACTTTGGTTGGTCTGTATAGGAGAGTCTGGGAAATCACTTGGGGAACCCTTAAAGACCCTACCCTTTCCTGTTAGAATGCCAGTGACTGATAAACGATGAAACAATTACCCTTCAGCTTAGAGATTTTTCACTGTTTTTCCTTCTTCTCCTTCAGCCTCAATTCAAATCAATCCAACAGTATAGTGGGGGCCTACTATGTACAAGACAATGTGCTAGTTGCTAGAATTCAAATCAATCAATCTGCAAGAGATTTATTAAGCACCTATTGTGTGTCGGCATTGTACTGTGCCCTTGGGGATACAGACCCAAAAATGAAACTCCTTTCCTCAAGTGTACTTTCTACTGAGGGCGGAGCTGGGGTTGATAGTGTACAATATGTATACAGATAAGCAAATACAGAATAATTTCAGGAAGGAGAAAGCACTGGTGACTTGTAATATCAGAAAACACTTCTTGAAGGAGAAGTCATATAAGCTGAGTTTTGAAGCAAGTTAAGGATTCTAAGGCACTCAGGGTGAGGAGGGAGAGTGTTTCAGGTAAGGGGACAGCAAGGTCCAGGGGCAAGAAAGCTAAGTCAGGGAATAGTGAGTTGGCAGTTTGCCTGGAATGCAACGTGTGAATGGAAATAACGTGTAATAAGTCTGGAAAGACAGGTTGATGCCAGGTTATAAATTCAATTCAATTCAGTCCCCTAAGTATTGAGCACTTGCTATGTTCTAGACACTGTGATAGGTGTTGATGAAAATGAAAGCCTCTGCCCTCAAAGAGCTTAGCTTTTATACACTTTGAAGTGATATATAAATGGAACTGCTAGGCGGTGCAGGAGATGGAGCATTGGACCTGGATTCAGGAAGACCTGGGTTCAGATCCAACTTCAGACACTAGCTGTGTGACCCTGGGCAAGTCACTTAACCTCTACCTCAGTTTCCTCCCCTACAAAATGGGGATAATAATAGCACTTGAGTTGCAGGGTTGTTATGAGGACCAAATGAAAAAGTAATTATAAAACATAGCACAGAGCCTGGTACATAGTAAGCAAATGTTAGCTATTATTATTAAATATCAGTTATTATATAAACTTTCTATTTCCTCCTGCTAGATCTCAGAGTTCTTCACATAGAAGGTATGTAATATAGGTTTTAAAATATATGAATGAATTTTATTTTTCAATCTGAAAGGGGAAAGAGCAGGAGGTCATGTCTGTTGAAGTTTGTTCTTGGTTCCAAGGTGGAAATTTTGTCAGGAAAGAAGTTTGAAGTGGTTACACAGAGGGTTGCCTGGGAGTGAAGTGCACAAGGAAGGGACTTTTTTGTAGGATATTGAACAGAGAATGCTGCTAAGGATGCTGGGTGTGGACTGGGCTGGGATTGGGCAGTACTGCCTGGACTAGGGAGAGGGAGAGGAGTGTGAAACTCCACCCAAACAGCTGCAGCCTGAGTGGAAAGAGAGTTGGGACTGAGGAATACTGCTTGTGCTGCACCAGAAGTAGGGAATACCCCTGGGGTTTCTAATGAGCCTGTGTGGGGTAGAGTGTCTCAGGGAATGCTACAGGGCTTGCAGTTAACTCCTTAGAGAGAATCAGAATCAGGGTAAGGAATTGCCTCCAGGGATATCAGGTATCCCAGCTGGGCTGGGAGCTGGGACTGATGGGGACCATGTCCAGAATTGTAGGATACTCCCAGGTCTGATGATGGGTTGAGAATGGGGCTGTCAGTAGCACAAGGGGCTTGTCAAAGCCTCTATTGTAAATTGATGAATATCATCAAAGGTGTGGGCAAGATCAGCCAATCAACACACACTTTATTAAGCTATGTGCCAGGCACTGTGTTTGTCTTCTCTCCACCTCTTTCTGAAGCTGACAATCCTGATGTCCGATATAGGGGTTATGGGCAGAAGCAAAGAAGATGAGGTTGTGAAAGTGGATCCACGTGCATTCTGGGGTCTGCCCAAGATCCCCAGGGCTTTGCGTGTAATAACTTTGTTGGCACTCCTTGGGGAGCTCAGCTTTAGGCAGTGATTGGTATCATGGGATGTCTAGCCTGCTTATGACAAAGATTATTTTCTAATGCACAGTCCATAGGATATCACTAATTCTTCACATTTACTCATGGAATCTATGTAAGACCATCTATTACACATCTGCTTAGGGCTAATTCTCAGTGCAAACAGATGGTTAGTGAAACCAATTAACCTTTTCCACTCTATGATCCTGGCTCCAATTGAAAGATGAACTAATGGAAACTGTCAGGAGGCTACCTGCCTAGTCTGATGGATCAGAAGGTAGCTCACAGTGGGCTTGGGTTTGACATGGTTACTTTATCTTTGCCTAAGCCATGTAAACTTTCTGAGACTCAGTTTCTCCATCTGTGAAATGATAGGGTTAGACTACATGACCTCTAAGCTCTCTTCTAGCTTTGGATACATATATGATTCCATGATTCTCCTCCCCTGCAGACCTTTGCATCTGAGAGAGAGAGAGGTGATTCTGACAACAATGGGAGAGGAAAGAATTTGAGTGAATGATACAAATCACATGGAAATGTACATCTATGTCTTATGGGAATGAGGCATGCAGGCAACCACATGGATGGTGGAATTTTGTGTGTGTGTGTGAGGGAAGGAAGATGGTAAATGGACTTGTTGGATCATAATCCTGTGTTTGTCTTCTCCCCATGGTCTTATGTCTTAGGGGAGGGTTTAAACAGCCACCTTTGGAGGGTCTTTTTTTTTTTTGGCAGACTAAGGAACTTAGACTCTTTGTAAATAATGAAGAGTCACTAAAGGGTTCAGTCAGAAAATGGTCACATGCAAAGTATGGTATGAGGTGCATTCTGGTAGCAGGTAATGGATGGACAGGAGAAAGAAAGGCTAGAGACAGGGAGTCCAGGAGGAAGGTATTTTAATTATCCAGTCTCAGGATGATAATGGTCTAAATTAAAGTAGTGGTGCTGACAGGAATTTATCTGGAGCTCACAAGAAGATGGGCCTGGAGACACAGATTTGTGAGCAAACAACAGAGAGGTAAAAATTGAAACTGTGAGCATGAGATTTGAGATGTGAAATAGGGTGTTGAGAACAAAGGGAAGAGAACAGAGTATTTGTGACTTGAATGAAGTACATTGACCAAATCAGGGAGGGGACATAGTGGCCAAATCTTTCACCTTGGGTTACTGTTCATTCAGACCAGAATAATGGGTGCTGGTGTGAGATCATGTTGTTTCAGGAGGAGTGAAGAGTTAGTGAAATTGCCTACGTAATTAATTTCTTGTGTTATTGTTCAGCCCCATTCAGGGCTTTCTTGGCAAAGATGCTAGAGGGGTTTGCCATTTCCTTCTCCAGCTCATTTTGTAGAGGAGGAAACTGATGTAAACAGAATTAAGTGACTTGCCCATCAGTGACAATCTTCCTGCCTTTAACTTAATGTATCACTCTGTTCTGTTCCTCTCTGATGTAATCTTCTGTGATCTTGTGAGTTTTAATTCTCTGTGTATGCATCTTCTCCCTCTGGGGGATTCTAGGCTCCATGAGGACGGAGGCCATTTTAACTAAACCTCTCATTTCCTCAAGCACAGTGTGTGTTTATGCTTCATTTCCAGGAATAAGGAGGTGAAAGTCTTTCTGTTCTTTACCTTGCTTAGACCCCACTGGAGTATTGTTTTCTGTTCTGGGCACCATAGTTTATAAGGTACATGAATAAGGTGGAAAGCTGAGAAAGGAGGGCAATTAGAATGGTGAATGGCCTCAAGTCTGTACTGGGAAGGAGAACCATGGGGAGAAGAGAAGACTTAGATGAGAGACAACAAATACTTGAAAGTCTGTCATGTGGAAGATTTCTTATGATCATTGAGCTACAACTGGAAGGGACTTCAGAGGTCAACTAGTCCCACCTCCTCCTTTTATAGATGGAATAGCTGAGGTCCATGAAGAGTAAATGACTTACCTAAAGTCACACAGGCTTTGTAAATATCAGATGTGAAATTTGAATTCAGGTCTTCTGCTTCTTGGTGGACCTGAGTTAAAATGTGACCTCAGATACTCACTATCTGTGTGGCCCTGGGCAAGACACATAACCCTGTTTACCTCAGTTTCCTCATCTGTAAAAGGAGTAGGGGAAGGGAATGGCAAATCACTCCAATATCTTTGCAAGAAAACTCTAAATGGGGTCATGAAGAGTCAGATATGGCTAAAACAATTCAACAACAACAAAATTCTGTTTCTAGAACTTGAGCCCTGGTGTGGGAATCATTTTTCAGGTTTGAGTTAAGACTAAATCACAGTTGGCCTGTATTTATATGCAGGTTTGTAAAGTGCTTGACATATTTCATTTGATCCTCTTAGCAAGCCTGTGAGTTAGGTCCCATTTTACAGATGGAAAGAAACTGAGAGAGGTTAAGTGATTAAGTGTTTGAGGCAAAATTTAAAATCAGGTCTTCTTCACTTCAAGTCCAATAGTCTGTCTGCTGCACCTCTTCACAGACCCCGGATGACTGACTGCTGAATCCCCTTTCAACTCTAAAATGCTGTTGATTTGGTAAGGGATTTCAGCTCACAGTCAGCACAATAAATGTTTCTTCCATTGTATTGACTTTGAGTTCATCCATCTATTGTTGGACGTCTGAGTTTGAAGAACTTGGTCACATATAGTCTGAGATATCTACTGCCTGAATTTAAGAAGCCATGAATGATTGGTCATATTATTGGCTTATTCTCCCCATACCCAAATCTCCTTTCCCAAATCAGGAAGCCATTATGGAGAAAAACCACAGACCACATGGTTCTAGGAAGCAGAGAGGGTCCCTAATCCCCAGAGTTATCTTCCAGATGAGATTGATTGGGAGAGAATCAGGGCTATTAACCTCTTTTCTTATTAACTCGCACCAATAGAATGCCAGGAGGAAGGAGCCTTGAAAGGCAGCAATCAAATTAGTTTCAATGACATCTATTTTTTTTGCTGAAGGGGTTATGTTGGTTTTTATTAAAGTTCATTACTTTCAATTATGATAGAGGTGGTTTGGTGGGCTTAAGTTTTAAAACTAATTGTACCACTTTCTCCCCCAACTTCCCAGTGGAAAATGATATCACCCTTTGGTGCAGAAATATTGGAGAAAACATTTTATTTTTAAGAAATATGTTTCTCCTGGAAGGATCTCTGGGAATTAAAGAAGATTGAATTGATTGTATTTTGAATCAAGGAGAGTGAGTCATGTCCCACTGTGAATAGGGAGTTCTTTGTTTAAATTTTTAAATTCCCTACACATGGGTTGGTGCCCAATTATGCCGGAACAAAGAATTTCCAAATCCTTGTAGGAAACTTTTTGTGATTTTCTTTTTGTCTGATACACACTCTTAAGGAAAATTTCCTAGTAAACCTTGGCAAAGTCTTTCTAGGCTTCTGGGTGGGGAATGGGACCTTTTGACAGTTGAGAAAGTGACTTCATTCTGAAAGAGTCAAAGACATTGCTTACAACTTCTGCCTTTCTCTGCCTCATTCTCTCCATCCTCTCAACAGGATTACTAGACTGGAATACTGACTGTGGTTATAGAGGTTGCTGGTAGGAACAGTTATTGAAGTCCAATTTTCCATCAGGGTCTCTCAGATGTTAATAAAAAAGAACTTTGTCAGGGGCTGCTGTCAGTTGTTAGACCAAACTCTGGACAGAAGTGGAGATCCAAATTTCAATTTTGTATGCTCACTGACATTTGTATGTGTTTGTTTGTTTCTTCTCTCCTCTTTTTCTTTTTTCATTTCATCTCTTTCCTTCCCCTTCTTCCTTCCTCCCTCCCTCCCTCCCTTCCTTCCTTCTGTCTTTGGGTTGCACAGAATTCATCCTAGATAGATTTGAGCCTGATACCAGTTCAGGTTGGTTGTTTGGTCAAAATAAGCCCTCATGAGTCATTGAAGAGTTAGCAAAAGGAATTTGTTAACTTAGTCTTATCATAGCAAGGATATGTAACAAGAATACACTGTCACATAACTTGCATATGGGGTAGAGGGTAGAAGTGGGAAACTCATCTTCACATAGAAATATCTGGTCAAAAAGGGCAAGGTGTGATGATTCACATTGTCTTTAGACATCTACCAAGTCAGAGGACTCTGATCCCACATCAAGAACCCTTTCATGCCCCTTGATGACCAGGAAACCACATCAGCAGAGCCAGAGACCATAGGAGGTTGTGTCAAGGGAAACAGTTTGGATCTTCCTCCTTCCCCTCTATCAAGTTGTTGCTTTGTTGTCTTTTCCCAACTCCTATTGAGAGAAGTGAAAAGGGGAGCACAGATATTTTTCCTGTCCTGAAAGGTCAGAGATTCACTAAACCAAAAGCTGTCTTTGCTTCTCTCTGTTCCTCCCTAAGCAAAGGTGAAAAACCCTAAGTATGTCTGCTTCAAATCACCCACTCAAAACATAACAGAGTCCAGGAATATTTTTAGTAGTCTAGAGTCAGGACTACTATTCATAAACAAGAGTATGTAAAACCAGTATAGCAGAGCAAGACGTTTAGAGCTTAGGAAGGCAAGAAGTTGGTCCATGTTAGTAATTATCTCAGGACTATACTATTTCTTCCAGACATCTTCCCATTTTCTCTCTTTTCCCTTCTCAACAGCCATTCAAATCAATAAACATTTATTAAGGAGTAGATATAATGCCAACTTTGCTCTCAAGTACTTTGCCATCTAATGTAGGAAGGACAAATACTCAAATAACTGATCAGTGCAAAGGGGAGATCCAGGTGAAGCTGAGAGAGACGAAAGGAGGGAGATGTTCCATTCAGGGGGTTAAACTAAGACTCCTGGGGAGAGTGACTTTGGAGTTAGGCTGTGAAAGAAAGGAAAGATGTCATAAGATGGAGGTGGAAGGAAGATTCTTCCATCACTCATTGAATTAAGCATTAATTATATTATTATATTGTAAATATATTATTATACTATATATTACATTTATTACATGCTCAGTTTTGGAGTTGTTCACCCCCCCCGCCCCAACACTCACACAAAGGACAAGAACAGGAGCTTATATTCTAATAGGGAAGACAACATAAATAACTCATTCAAAACAAATACGGAATAGATGGAAGATAACCCTAGACCGTGTGCTACATTCCAATCATGGAGAATGATGTGAGCCAGGGAAGAAAACAGCAGGATGAGAAATATGGCTGGAGTCCAGGAAGTGCAGTTGAAATATAGAATGAATGAAGAAGAATAGAAAGGTTGGGCCAGGTACATTTGGGTTAGCTTGTCTAGGTTCTGGAATGTCCAGGATAGTGTCCATTTGGGGCTTCCTTCTGTTGGGGGTGTAAGCTCAGTTTTCACGTGGACAGTCTCGGGCAGGTAAAAGTGAGGACCTCTAAACCTCAGAGTTCTCACGAGGCCCCCCAGGGAACAGCTGGGAATTGAGGCATGAAACATGGGATATCTCGTGCATTTCCACCTCTTCTCAGTGGGAAACTTGCTGGCGAGAGCATCCCACCCTTGAGATTGGTCTGTGGTCTGAGCACACCTGTTGTTGATTAGCTAGGGGCTGAGAGCACTCACGGTATTCACGTGCAGACTATGCCTCGGGAGAGCTTAAGTAGGGACAGGAAAGCCTGAAGGCCCTCTTCTGGATGTGGAGTCCCCTCTGGGGGCTCTTTGTGCTGAGGGGCCCTTGGAGGGAAGAGGGTCCCTCCCCTCTTCCACTCCCATCCTCTTGCTGTATGATCCTTGTCCCTTAGGAGGAGGAAGAATTCACCCTGCATATGGATACATAACTAAGACCCTGAATAAAGCCTAACCCTTGTTTGACTCTGGAAAGTCTCTTCTCTCAATACGTTTATCCGGATGACCACCGAAGACCTGCGAAAGGTAAGAAGGCTCGGGTAGCTCATCGGCCTCTAGGCCGAACACCTTCTCCCCAGTTTGTTGGTCATTCTCCTTTCCACTTCTCTTTCTCTTTACATATAAAATATGTAGGACATATTTAATCTCCTGGTTTTTTTCGTACCTAAGGAGAATGAATCCTACTGAGTCAAGGCAGGGAAAAAATAATATCAACGTTTGGACCTCATTAGTCAAGTCTTTAAAATACATTCATCTATGCTATCTTAAACCATAATTCCAAAAGTCTTGTCCCTTATGCCAGGACTCAGTCACTATACTCACTATCTTCCAGATTCCATTCATTTTTGGATTTTTTTCATTGTTGGACTCAATAAAATTCTATCATTCAATTGGTGTCTGGAATACTAAGAGTTTGCTCAGCCAATGGTCTTCCAAGGTTGGAGGGTATTATTCGTCAAGGAAAGTGGTTGCTTTCCAGACTTTGCATGTTAAAGGATTATCTGTAAACCTAAAAATGATAAAGAACAGAGGGCTAAGGCATCAAACTTGTCATTATTTTATTAAAGTTTAAAATTTAATAAGAAAAATTTATGGACAATATTATTATTCCAAATATATCCTTTGGTTTATTGCCGATGCAGCACCAGTGGCCCAGAGTCTCCTTCTTCTCCTTACTAGCCAAAGGAATAGAAATGGAAACTTTTAAAGGAGTTGAGAGAATCTACCCCTGGAGCTTGACCATTGAATTTCCTTTAAAGTCCTACAATAAGCATTCCTAAATTATATCATTTGATAAGTATTGAAGAGGCTTACTGGCTCCAAGGGGCTCTCCCAGCAGCCTTTCAAGGCATCCAGTAAATGAAGCATAACTCTGACCTTCAAGGAGTTGAAGACACATTTGCATAAAAAGTGCAAGGTCTCCCAAAAGTCTTAGAGTTTAGTATTACAGTTTAAAACTTTTTAACTATTAGAATGTAAAACTTCACTAACACTTTTTGAGATTCCATGTATCACACAATCCAAGTATAACTGCATATATACAGTAAAAAATTATGACATCATACAGGGGTAGAAATCATCGTAGCTGAAAGAGTGGGCAAGGAAGGATTCATGGAACTGGAAGTATTTGAGCTGATGTATAAGGGATGGACAGAATCTCAGTAGACAGTATAAACAAAAACATGGAGAGGGAGAAAGAAGAGTTAGAGTGTTGGAAGATGATGACTAGTCATGTCCCTCTTTAAATCTCTCTCTCTTTTGTTCTTCCTTTCTTTCTTTTCCTTCCTTCCTTCCTTCCCTCCTTCCTTCCTTCCTTTCTCTCTTTCTTTCTTTCATTCATTCATTCTTTCTTTTTGTTCTTTCTTTTCTTTCCTAAAACCTTAAACCCAGTGCACTTTGAAGCCCATAGATTGGAAAACAATAGATCCCTGCCCAAGCTCCACTTAATGGCTGTTGTCTGGACCCTTCTGGCTTAGAGTGATTATCAATAATAACTGTTTCTCTTTTCCTCCCAATTTGATTTAGTTTTTTTCTTATTAAAGTGGCCATTCTCTGACTATTTCTTAAAGACGCCTATTTACTCAGTGGGCATTATTTCCCTCAAAGTAAGTACCTGAAAAAGGCCTCAGCCTAAAAAGACCAAGGTCTCCCATTGCATCCTGGGCTGTCTCCAGTCATCCTGATGAATATCTGGTCATTGGATCCAGGTAACTCAGGAAGAGAATATGAGACTAGTGACCTTGCACAGCCCTCCCTCACTCAAAACAAAGTCAAGTGCAAGTCATGTCATCATTTCACTGATGTCATGCTCTTCTTTGAAAATGAAGGATGAACACATAACATAAATATCTTTCCAAGATTAAACATCCTGAATTCTTTCAAAAATTATTCCCCTCCCTTCACCACTGACATCCAACCAAAATATCTGATAAGCTTCAGGCAGGATGGACCCTCCTTTTTTCACTGACCATACCCTTTTTCCATCCTTTTGCACAATTCCAATTTAATTGCACAGTAGAATACAACTTCATGTGGAAAACAAGTCAGCAAGAATGCCAACTGCCTGACTCAACAGCCATGCTCCAACATCATTTTCATGGACATAAAATAATTTCATTTCATTACACAGATTGTGAAAAGGCACTGAAAAAAAGGTAAAAAGCAGCCAGTGACTTTTCTCCCTCACCCAGAAGTTTTCTGCCTTCTCTAAGGATGATTTTGTAGACACATTATTTGTAGAAACCATGCCATTTTGGGGAGCTAGAAACTACATATTATAGATACATAATGCTCATATAACAGGCATAATGTCAAGTTCAGTATTAAAAGGAAAATGGGAGAACATGGTAAAAAAATAAACCAAATTTTCAAGCTTTGACTACAGGATATGGTGGATAGAGCATTGGGCTTGAAGTCAGGAAGACCCAATTGAGTTAAATTCTTACCATTTATATATACTAGCTCTGTGACTTAACCCTTTGAGCCTCCGTTTCCTCATTTGTAAAATAGGGAGAATAATAGTTCACATCTCACAAGGTGATTGTGAGGATCAGATAAGATGTGTAAAGTATTTTGTAACCCTTGAAGCACCATCTAAGTGTGAGTGGTTATTATTTTTTAAGATTTTTTTGGTCTTCTTCTCAATGAGAACCTAATGCTTTTATTGAGTTTTTGTTGTGGTTGTTTTCATTGCTGGCATTTCAGTTGTCCTAGAGTTCAGTTTGTACTCCCTGTTGTGTTTTGCCTCAGGAACAAATTGGAGTGAGGATAAATACAAAATCCAATAGGGGAACTTAAAAAACAGCCCAAATGCACAAGGCAGTGTGCTGAAAAGGAAAGTACACTGACTCCAGAGTCTGAGGACCCAGGTTTCCTCCACTGTAAAAGGAGAGGACAGCACCAGATGGTGACTGACATCCCTTCCAGCTCTATTGGATCTGGTGATCCCAGGTGCCAGAAATGACTATTGTGAAAAGACGCTGGAGGTCTTACAAGACCAAAAATTCAATAAATAATGATGAGAATAATTTTCATTTAGGTAGTGTTTAAGGTTTGCAAATGTACTTTACAAATATTATCTCATTTGATAATTGCAGCAATACTGGGAGGTAGGTATTATTTTTATCCCCATTTTCTGGAAGGAAAAAAATCAGACAGAGAGGATAACTGATTTGCCCAAGGTAACACAGTTAATCAGTCTTGAGGCCAAATTTGAATCCAGGACTTCCTGACTCAAGTTCTGATGCTGTATTCACTACAGTACTGAATTGCTTCAATCTAATCCAATAAAATTTTATCAAGTGCTTTTACTACGTGTAAGGCCTGATGTAACTGTGACTGTAATAGTAATAATATGGCTTCAATCATTTTAGTTCAAAGATTTCCTAAGAACATACTGGTAACTTTTTTGATTCCACCCTGTTAGAGAAATAGAAAAGAGAATTAAGTGCCACAACATAAAATGGTTGTCAAATATGACTCAAAAGTTTTGTTTTTACTAAGTTTCAACAGTGCATGTCCACCCCCACGCTGTACCTTTGTGAGTTTTCTCAAGGTGTAATTAGCAACTGTTTAATTTGACAGAAATAGAGATATTTTCTGGTATTTAAATCCCTGCAGTGGGTAAGAGAGGGTACATTTCATTGACAGGGACTTTCATCTGTGGCTAAATCACTTTGGATTAATCTAAAACTGCATTACCATGTTGGTCCCTTTCCCTGTTTTTGCTCCATCCCCTCTCCCCCTCTTCTTTATTCCCTCCCCCAACTTTCCAGCTGATTGGATCCATTCATAGTGTTTTGTGGAATGGTTTCACACTAAGGCAAACCATTACCAGAAACTTAAAAAAAAAGCACAAACCCAACCCAACCACAAAAATAAACAACAAAATAACAAAACCTCAAATCCCAAATCCTTTTATGTCCCTGTCATTTACGTCAAAGCCTGGAGGTACGGGGAATTCATTTATGTTGGGTTTTTCTAAGTTGTGGATGAGACAGTGAGGAAATTGTAACTTGACCAGAAACTTGCTTTAAAGAGAGAAGACATGTCCAGGTTCTTTTTAAATTTTTTTTTCCAGTTGTTGATTTTTACAGAAGAGCAAAATTATAGCTCATCCTAGCATGGTATGATGGAAAGAGCATTGGCTTTAGAATCAGAGTATATAGGTTTGAACCCTGATTCTGAAATTTGTTTGTGACCTTGGTCAGTCCCTTAAAGTCTCTGGGGCCTCGATTTCCTCCTTTGAGAAATGAAGGGAGTTAGACTGGATGGTCTCTAAGGTTTTTCTGAACTCTAGAGCAATGATCCTATAAATCATCAAAGGAGGAGAAGAGAATCTTAAATCTGTGAATTTTAAAACCCCTTTGAGAGTCTTCTAGTATCTCCGGCATCTAACATGGAATCATTTTTTCCTTTGAAGAATACAATGTCTACACATACATCCTGACTTTGGCATCAGGATAGGGCTGTTTCTGTTCTGATGTTCAAAGCATCCTGACAAATCCATATATAAGCATATTGGGTATTGGGGGTAGCCTAGTATGCTGAGAGGAGCTTGGCTCCAAGAGTTAGAAGACTCAGGTTCATTCATTCAGTAGATAATTAGGTGGGCAGAGAATTGTGGGGTTAGAGTAGCGATGGTCCCTGCTTTCACAGAGTTCATTGTATAAAAGGATAGGACAAAATCTGAATAACTATAACACACAACCGTACTTGACAAATAGACTGTCTGATAAATACAAAATGGCCTATAGCCTTGATATAGATGTGAGATCTAAAGACAGAACTGTAGTTTTGGCTCTGATATCTAACCTTGAGTAAGTCACTCTCTGAGTTTTAGTTTCATCAGTTGTAAAATGAAAATAATATTGACCCCACATCTTTCACAAAGCTATAGGTTTTTGTTTGTTTGTATTATTTGATAAAAAGAGAATGATTTTCAAATATATACTCTATTAAGTTCCAGGCACTGGGCTAAGTGCTCAGATTCAAGTACAATCAAACAAGATAGTTCCTACCCTCAAGGAGTTTATGTTCTAATGGAATAATACAACACACAGAGAGAAACCAGAAACAGGGGATGAAAGCGTACTTGGGCAAAGGAAAAGTTGGTTGCTTGGGAAGTGGAGTAGGCTGGATAGTGAGTTGAACTGGAAGGGAAGGGAACACCACAGGGATCTTTCATGAAATGGTAGATAAAACCCAGGTAGGGCTTTTACCAATCAAGAATACAAGCCGTGAGGAGGGGAGGGGGAAGGGTTCTCCAGGATGGGAAGACAGCTGGAGAGGAAAACTAGGAAATTTCATCTTCTCTGACTAGCAAGACTGGAACAAAAATGTTTTATAAGTAGCTGACCCAAAGAGAAGTTAATAATTTGGTTAGTACCAAAGAAAAATCAAGCTGTTGGTGATATTCATTGAAAAAATTTGAATGGGAGTACTGTCACTGAAATAAGGGTAAAAACTCTGTACTAAGGTTAAAAAGAATCAGTTCCACACACACAGGTTGGAGGAAGTATGATTCACAACAGTTTAAGTTAGAAAGATCTATGGGTTTTGGTGGCTTATGTGACAGCCTCAACACTCCTTTCTGTCATGGCCTCCTAAGGCTATAAAGTAACAGAGAATACTAGGGATTTACCTAGGCTATTAACTACAATGAGTGAGTTTTCTGTGATTGCATGGACCAGGTCTCTTGATATCTCAATCTGCATAGCCAAAGTACCAACATCACCTCTGGATCCAGCATATTATATTCATAAAGTAACTTCTCTTGTGTCCATGGTATTTAGCCATGATGTTTAGCAGCACATTTGGGGCTGTTCCCCTCTTCTTCATTTCTGACAATAGAACATTTCCTCATTTTTATCTTGTTTAATGCTGCTCAAGGTCAAGTCCATTATTTAAAATATCATTGGAGGACCTTCTCATCAAGGTTCATCCTTTAACATGAGCCAGCTTTTCCATGCCTCACCCATTTTAACCTTTAAAAAATTTAACCTTTTGGGCCACGGTAATACTCTTTAACATTAAATATATATACATATATATATATATATATATATATATATATATATATATATATATATATATATATATATATGTATATATGACTCAATAGTTTTGGCATGGAAGCCAAAAAAACTTTAGGATAAACATCACATCTACAATGAGGTAAATAACAGTCATATAAATCCACTTTTTCTTTTTTTTTGTATCAAGAAATATTTATGTCATCAGGGTGGAGTCAAGATGTGAAATGAAAGTGGAGGCTCATCTGAGCTCTCCCACAAACTCCTTCAGACATCTCTAAAAAGTGAATCTGGACAATCTGAGAGAGGAAGAATCTAGTAGGAGACAGAGTGTGGCAGATTTCCAGCCTAGAACAGCCTGGAAGGTCAATAGAAAGGATCTGTTACAAGGGGCTGGTGAAATGCAGAGCATGGGGGCTATACTAGTGCAGATTTGGCCATAGAGGAGCAAGAATAGCCCCAGGTAGACTGAATCAGAAGAGGCAGTGTGAATTCTCAAACTTTTCAGGATGGGAGTCCATCAGAACTGAGTGAGAGAGAAGCACAGGGCCCCAGCAACAGCCACTCCTGAAGCTGTCAGTCAACAAACTAAATGACTGAAAGTCACCTACTTGAAATTCTGGGAGATAAGATGGTAAACTAAACTGCAAGTGCTCTCACCCTTCCTTTATTGAGCTTGAGAAACTCAGAATATTTCCCCAGGAAAGATCCTGTAACAGTGGAACACAGAAAGGGTACAGCAGTCTTTCAGCTTGGAAGGCTAGGGAGGTCCATGAGAAGAGTCCCTCTTGCATGGCTGAGGGGACCAGTGCAGGACCAGAGGTGTCCTAGCAAGCCCCACCTCAGCAGACCAGCAGGAGATCTGGGTGGAGCCAGCAAGTGCCAAAATGAGGACCCCAGGTATGCCTTAGTACAGCCAGGGGAATTGAGCAGACACCAGTACAGAAGGGGGTTTACCAGCCACCAAGGCTGCCTGTGCTCAGCCCTATGGGAGGAGGAGACCTCTTGTGGCTAGACAACCTTTACCCCATACCTCACTCAATGAACTTCAGTGTAGACCTGGAGAAACTCAAAAAGACTTCACCTGGCCTCAGCTTTGGCACACACCAATCGGCTCAGCACCAGGTAAGTGATAGCATTTTATAGCTTCTAGCTAAAAGAACCAGAGGCCACAACACACAAATCAGTAACCAGACCTGAAGTTCCAAGCACAAGAAACTTGAGACAGAGCTCCCTGTGTCCCAGAAGTAGAGATCCACTTTAAAAGCCAGGAAAAAGCAATCACTATGGGCAAGAAGCAAATCAGAAAAGCAAAGACTACAGAATCTTACTAAGGGGACAGGGAAGATCAAAATATAAATTCAGAGGACAACACTGACATTTTAATCACACCTGAAACCTCAAAAGAGAATATAAACTGGTTTTAAGCTCAAAAAGCATTCTTGGAAGAGTTCAAGAAGGACTTTAAAAGCCACATTAGAGAGGTAGAAGAAAAATTGACCAATGATGTAAAAAATAAAATTGATAAAATGAAAAAAGCACTCCCTGAAGAGAACAGCTTCTTAAAAAGTAAAATTGACCAAATGGATAAGGAGGTACAAAACCTAACTGGGAAAACTGGACAAATGGGCAAGGAAGGGCAAAAGCTAACTAAAGAAAACAATTTGTTAAACATTAGAATTGGGCAAGTAGAAGCAAATGACTCTGAAACATCAAGAATCAGTGAAATAAAATCTAAAGAATGAAAAAAATAGAATAAAATGTAAAATATCTCATTGAAAAAACAATTGACCTGGAAAATAGATGCAGAAGAGAAAAATCTAAGAATTATTGGTCTACAGCAAAGCAATGATGAAAAAAAAAAGCCTGGGTAATGTCTTCCAAGAAATCATCAAGAAAAACTACCCTGAGGTCCTAGATCCAGGGGGCAAAATAGTCATCAAAAGAAACCACTGATCATCTCCTGAAAGAGATACCAAATTGAAATACCAAGGAATATTGTTGTCAAATTCCAGAACTATCAGGTCAAGGAAAAACTACTTTAAGCAACCAGAAAGAAATAATTCAAATATCAAGGAACTACAGTCAGGATCACGCAGGACATTGCAGCTTCTACATTACAAGATCAGAGGAATTGGAATATGGTATTCTGTAAGACAAAGGAGCCTGAACTACAACCAAGGATCAACTACCTAACAAAATTGAGCATAATCATTCAGGGAAGGACATGGACATTCAACGAAATAAGGGTTTTGCAGACCTTCCTGAGTAGAGAGCAGTAGAAAATTTGATATTCAAATACAAAATTCAAGAGAGGCATAAAATGGTAAACAGGGGGTGGGGAGGAAGAAAAAAATCCTTGTTATTCAATATGGGCAATACTTGTTAATCTTGAGAATTATATATTTATTTTGACATTTGAAAAAGATATACATAGATAGAGGGAGTGGATATAAATTGACTGATATGATGATAGAAAACATAATTAAAAGTTGCAAAGAGATTGTAATGGGACAAAAGGAAAGCAGGAGGCAGAAAAGGGTAAATTACATCACATGAAGAGGCATTAAAATATTATAGCAGAAGGAAAGAAGGAAGGGAGATGAGCATTGTTTGAGCTTACTCTCATCTGATTTGGTTTAAAGGGGTAACAACACACTCAGTTAAGTACATAAATCTAATTTTCCCTACAGGGAATAGAAGGGGAAAAGGGAAAGAAAAGGGAGGGAGTGGTTAGAAGGTAGGGAAGAAGTAGTAAGAGAAAAGAGAAAGAAAAGGGAGGGAGGTTGATAAAAGGGAGGGAGACTGTGGTCAGAAATAAAACTCTTTTGAGGAGGGGAAGGGAGAAGGAGAAATGAAAACATAAATGGGGGAGGAGGGAAGAAGATGGAGAGAGAAAGACACAGATAGTAATCATAACTGAATATGAATGGGATGAACTTTCCCATAAAACAAAGGCAGGTAGCAGAATGGATTAAAAACCACAATCCTACAATATGGTGTTCACAAGAAACTCGTTTGAAACAGGGAGATACACACAGATAAAGGAAGAAAGTTGGAGTAGAATATATTATGCTTCAGCTGAAGTAAAAAAAGCAGGAGTAGCAATCCTAATTTCAGATGAAGAAAAAGCAAAAATAGATCTAATCAAAAAAGATAAGAAAGGAAACTATATCCTGTTAAAAGGCACCTTAGACAATGAAATAATATCATTATTAAACATATATGCACCAAGATTCTTAGAGGAGAAGTTAATCTGGAGTAATGGGAAGAAATAAACAGCAAAGCTATACTAGTAGGGGACCTTAATCTCCCCCTCTCTGAACTTGATAAATCTAACCTCAAAATAAACAAGAAGAAGTTAAGGATGCGAATAGAATTCTGGAAAAGGTAGATATGATAGACCTCTGGAGAAAACTGAATGGGGATAGAAAGGAATATATCTTTCTATCAGCAGTACATGGCACATACACAAAAACTGACCATGTACTAGGGCATAAAACCTCACAATACAGTGCAGAAAGGCAGAGATAGTTAATGCATCCTTTTCAGATCATGATGGAATAAAAATTATATGTAGTAAAGGGTCATGGAAAGATAGACCAAAAATTAATTTGGAAAGCAAATAATCTAATCCTAAAGAATGAGTGGGTCAAGCAACAAACCATAGAAACAACTAAAAAACTTCATTCAGGAGAATGACAATAATAAGACAACTCATCAAAACTTATGGGGTGCAGTGAAACCAGTTCTTAGGGGAAGTTTTATATCTCTGAATGCTTACATGAATTAAATAGAGAAAGAGGAGATCAATGAATTGAGCATGCAACTGAAAAAGCTAGAAAAAGAACAAATTGAAAATCCCCAACTAAATATCAAATTAGAAATACTGAAAACCAAAGAAGACATTAATAAAATTGAAATTAAGAAAACTATTGAATTAATAAATAAAACTGAGATCTGGTTTTATGAAAAAAAAACCCCAATAAAATTGATAAACCTTTGGTCAATTTGATTAAAAAAAAAGAAGAAAACAAAATGGCCAGTATCAAAAATGAAAAGGGTGAACTCACCTCCAACGAAGAGGAAGTTAAAACAATGATTAGAAATTACTTTGCCCAACTTTATGCCCATAAATTTGACAGTCTTAGTGAAATGGATGAATATTTACAAAAATATAAATTGTCCAGATTAACAGAAGAGGAAGTAAAATACTTAAATAACCCAGTCTCAGAAAAAGAAATTGAACAAGTCATCAGTGAACTTCCTAGGAAAAAATCTCCAGGGCCAGATGGATTTACAAGCAAATTCTATCAAACATTTTAAGAACAGTTAATTCCAGTA
This sequence comes from Notamacropus eugenii, assembly GCF_028372415.1. NCBI lineage: Eukaryota > Metazoa > Chordata > Mammalia > Diprotodontia > Macropodidae > Notamacropus > Notamacropus eugenii. The sequence continues at coordinate 341,754,023 of NC_092872.1, forward strand.
CTATATAGACTACTTGGGAAAATTGGTGGAGAAGGAGTACTACTGAATTCTTTTCATGATACACATTTGCTGCTGATACCTAAATTGGGAAGAGCCAAAACAGAGAAAGAAAACTACAGACCAATTTCCCTAGTGAATTAAGATGCAAAAATTTAAAATAAGATAATAGCAAAAAGATTACAGCAAATTATCATGAGAATAATACACTTTGATCAGGTAGGATTTATACCGGGAATGCAGGACTGGTTCAATATTAGGACAATTATCATCATAATTGATCATATCAACAACAAAACTAATGGAAATCATGTGATAATCTCAATAGAGGAAGAAAAAGCTTCTGACAAAATACAACACCCATTCCTATTGAAAACACTGGAGGGCATAAGAATAAATGGAACCTTCCTTAAAACAATAACTAGCATCCACCTAAAACTATCAACAAGCATTATATATGATGGGGGTAAGATAGATGCATTTCCAATAAGATCAGGGGTGAAACAAGGATGTCCATTATCACCACTGTTATTCAATGTGGTACTAGAAATGTTAGTTTTAGCAATAAGAGAAGAAAACAAAATTGAAGAAATTAGAATAGGCAAAGAAGAAACTAAATTATCACTCTTTGCAGATGATATGATATACTTAGAAAATCAAGTAAAAAACTACTTGAAATAAACAACTTTGGCAAAATTGAAGGATATGAAATAAACCCACAAAAATCATCTTCATTTCTTTATATTACTAAAAAAGCCCAACAGCAAGAGATAGAAAGAGAAATTCCATTTAAAGTTACTGTAAACCCTATAAAATATTTGAAAGTCTACCTGACAAAACAAACCCAGGGACTATATGAACATACTTACAAAACACTTTTTGCATAAATAAAGTCAAATCTAAATAACTGAATAAACATCAGTTGCTCATGTGTAGGCTGAGCTAATATAATAAAAATGACAATTCTACCTATATTAATTTACTTATTCAGTGCCATATCAATCAAACTACTAACATTATTTTATAGAATTAGAAAAAATGATATCATGATATCAAAATTCATCAAAAAGATCCAGAATATCAAGAGAATTAATGAAAAGAAGTGATAGGCAAGGTGGCCTAGCCACATCAGATCTCAAATTGTATTATAACACAGCAATCATCAAAATCACTTGGAACTGGCTAAGAAATAGTGGGATAGATCAGTGGAATAAGTTAGGTACACAAGACATAGTCATCAATGATTATATCAGTCTGCTGTTTGATAAACCCAGGGACCCCAGCTTCTGAGATAAGAACTCACTGTTCGACAAAAAGTGTTGAGAAAACTGTGTTAGAAACTGGGGATAGAAGAATGCCTGATACCATATACCAGAGTAAAGTCCAAATGGACATATGATCTAGACATAAAGGATGATATTATACACAAATTAGGGGAGCAAGCAATAGTTTACTTGTCAGTTTTATGGAAAATGGAAAAATTTATGACTAAGGAAGAGATAGGGAACATTATGAAATGCAAAATGTATAATTTTGATTACATTAAATTGAAAAGTTTTTGCAAAAACAAAGTCAATGCAATCAAGATTAGGAGGGAAGTAGAAAAGTGGGAAAGAATTTTTACCACTAGTGTCTGTGATAAGGCCTCATTTCTAAAATATATAGAGAACTGAGTCAATTTTGCAAAAATACAAGTCATTGCCCATTTGATAAATGATCAAATGATATGAACAGACAGCTGTCAGAGGAAGAAATTAAAGCTATCTGTAGTCATACAAAAAATGGCTAAGAGATGCAAATCAAAATGACTTTAAGCTACTTTATCACACTTATTTCAGATTGATTAACATGACAAAGCAGAAAAATCATACATGTTGGAGAAGATGTGGGAGACTTGGAACACTAATTCACTATTGGTGGAGCTGTGAGCTGATCCAACCATTCTGGAGAGCAATTTGCAACTATGCTCAAAGGGCTATAGAAATGTGCATACCCTTTGACCCAACAACATGGTTTCTAAGGCTGTATCCCAAAGAGATCATAAAAATGGTAAAATGACTTATATGTTCAAAATATTTATAGCAGCTCTTTTTGTGGTGGCCAAGAACTAGAAACTGAGGGGATGCTCATCAATTGGGGAATGGCTGAACAAGTTGTGGTATATAAATGTAATGGAACACTATTGTGTATAAGAAATGATGAACAGGTGGACTTCAGAAAAACCTGGAAAGACGTATATGAACTGATGCTGAGTGAAATGAGCAGAACCAGGAAAGATAGTAAGAACCACAGTGTGTGAGGACTGTTTCTGATAGACTCAGCCCTTCATAGCAATGCAAGGACCTAAAACATTTCTAAAGGACTCTTGATACAAAATGCCTTTCACATTCAGAGAAAGAATTATAGAATTGAAAGGTAGAATGAAGCAGACTATTTTATCTTTTGTTATGTTTTGTTTTTCTCATCATTTCTCTCATTTGTTTTAATTCTTCTGTACAACATGACTAATATGAAAATGTGCTTAATAAGAATGTATGTGTAGGACCCATATAAGATTACATGCTATCTTGGGGAAGGAGGGAAGAGGGAGGAGAAGAAAATTTAAAACTTATGGAAGTGATTGTTGAAAACAAATAAATTAATTAAATAAAAAATATATTTTTAAATTAAAAATGAATAGTCCTGTTCATTTATTTTTCATGTTTATAATAATTATGAAGAAAAAATTTAAAAATCAATATATCCAGAAAGATATCTTTTTTTCTTTACATCTCAGTCAATTAGAAAATTGGGTAAATGTGGCCTGATATTTTTAACAATTGCTTATCCTCCTTTCTCTGAAAAATAAGTAACATTCTGTAGTTTGGCTCTTGGTCAGACCACTTTTCATTGTCAACTTTCCTTTCTCATAACACACTATGGAAGTACAGTTGAACTTTTGATTATCTTTTCTGAATGGGCAAGCATCTCTGTACTGGAAAGCCTTCAAGGTCTTGTTCAAAGTGAATTTATTATGTTGTGGTGTCTGGAATAAGGTAACTGTCTGAAAGAATGGTGGGACAACTGGGACTTTGCCTTAGGGTACTGTGAGAAATGAGTATTTCTCTCCCATATTTAATAACTAATTATAGAATCAGGACCAAGGATTTTCCTCTTTTTTGCTTCCTTGTATAGAAATAAACCACTGTGGGAAATCTCTCTTAAAGATTTACCCTGGCTAAGATGTAGTTAGAGAGTTAAAGAAATTCTAAATTAGGTTAATGGTTGTGTTCCTACTCATTTTAATATGCTCATCTCCGCTTGTGTTAACCAATCAGAGTTGATAGGAACCCCTCAACAATACCTACTCTTTGAAGGGCACATAAACTGTGATCCCACTGTCAGTGAGAGGAGTTTGGTCTAAGAGAAATGACCAAATGACCATCATTTTATTTATAGCATGCTGGCTATATTAAATTACCCAGAAGCTATGTCTCTCAGAATTTTTTAATTGTCACAATTCCAAAATTTATAGGTCATGTATAGCACTTACGCTCCTTCAGAAACATAGAAATAATTGAACTAAGTAACTGGCTAGCAAAAATACTAAAATCTTCAACTGGATCTATGATCTCATAGGAACCTGTCCATACTTGTCAATTCTGGTCTATATCTTACACAAATAGAGACCTCCCTTACCATCTCCTACCATTGTGAGATTACTACTACCCTGGACATCTACATTTCACCCTCTATTCTTGGCATGGAACCAACTCATCTTCTCTTTCTATCATAAAATTCCTTATTGAAGGAATATTCATATTCTTTGGAATTTCTTATTGATCATTTGTTGCTTCTTACTCCCATTCATCATGTACTTCTTCATTGCCAGCCACCATGTTATACTCATTTTAAGTTATTCAGTGGTAGTTGTATGTCATGTCTTGTAGCCATATGCTTCATGATACTGATAGAATTAGGTTGTATTGGATAAATAAAGAAATAGGAGATGGCATGTTTCTTCTCCTGGCAGGTGAACTCTTCAGTTCTCTACTATACTCACTCAATGGTTTCTTCCCCAGCGATTGTCTTCTGTCCTAGAGTCTCTGTCTCTACCCCACTTCCCGCTGCCATAGGGTCATGTATTTCAGCATTTCTCCACTTTATCCCCCACCCCCAATGAATATGCCTTAAACAGTAGATTTGAGGGCATAATTCCCTCTGTTTGCTCAGAGAAGTTTTATGAATCTGCCCCAGGTGCCAAAAGTGGTACATACAGTTCTTTCAGGCCTTCTGACACCAATTTTTGCCCTGACAAATTCCTATCCATCTTTCAAAATCACAGGCCATCTGATTTCTCCCTCCCCTGAGCATTTGATATATTTGCAAACATTACAAAGATTACTCATACATGACCTTGTTATATTTCTCCTACTACTGAGTTGTACTATTAATAAACTTTTCACATTTTTATTTCCCTCCCTTCTATTAGGCTATAAGATCTTTTGAGGGCAGGCACTGTCCTATATTTCTCTCTGCTCCACAAAAAGCATAGCCTAGCACAATATTGGCACACAGTATCTGCTCAGAAAAATGTTTGTGAATTTCATGTAGTACATATTTAAGAAAGCTGGCATTGGGGATACATTGAATAAGATCTGGTCACATGGTTGAATTCCAGGACTTGGGGTATAGTAAGATGGAGGTGGGGTAGTGGGTGAGTTAAAGCAACATTTGAGTCACTGGCTCAGTTGGGCATATTGAAAGTGAAACCTCTTAATTTGGTCTTATACTTCACAAAATCAACATCCTAAGTTCACTATAGGGGAAGCACAAATAGACAGCAGTTTTTCTAAAAGAAATCTGAGGGCTTTAGTTGACCCAAGGATTAATATGAGTCAACAATATGCTATGGTAGATAAAAAAACCAAACAAACCCTAATGCTCCATTAAAAGAGGCAAGCTTTCAGGAGTAAGGAGATGACAGTCCCTCTGTATTCTACCCTATTCATTCCACATTCAGTGTCTCATGTATACTTCTGGATATCATAGTTAAAGAAGGATATACACAAACTCATAACAATTCACAGGACACCAACTAGAATGGTGAAGTACTTTGAACCCAAGTCATATGAAGATAGGATGAAGGAATGGGGCTTGCTTAACCTGAAGAAGAGAAGACTTTGATAGGGGTGGAGCATGATAACCATCTTTACATATTTGAAGAGCTGTCATGTGCAAGGGGTACTCTTTGTTCATTTTAGCTCAGAAGGTAGAACCAGCAACAATGCGTAGAAGTTGCAAAGAGACAAATTTGGGTTTGAACTTATTAATAATTAGATGTTTGCCGAAATGAAATAGGCTGTCTTGGAGGGTGGTGGAAGTCTCACCGGCAGTCTTCAAGTAGAGTTTGGATGAATGGTTGTTCATATGTTAGAGTAGGTTACAGTATGAGTAGTTATAGTAAGAATTCCTTTCAGGTATAAGTTGCTGAAGTCATTCTGTCTCTGAATTCTGTGATTCAGTTGGTGTTTGTCCTTTGTTTTCCAAGAGGATCATGACATCCGAAAGACGATGCTGTGACATGCAATGAATTTGTGAGGGAGGGCTGTACAAAGTCACCAGCCTCACTTTTTCCTCTGGAGCCATCTGGTTCCAGTGGCAAGATATAGATCAGGACAACTGGAGATGGCCTAGGATGCTGTGGGTCTTTCCCAGATCTCAGTTTGACTGTGATTCAGTAATTTTTTGTCGGACAAGGAAAGCCACTCTGAGAATGTATGATTCTAAGGAGTGTCAGGTGGTGAACTAGGCTAGACACATAGAGTGTAGGAGTTAGGGAAAGGATGTATAGGAGTGAGTAGGTGGCCCTGTGCTTAGATAGTGATGGATTTCAGACAGACAACTATATGTCACCCCAAACAAATCTATATTTCAATGTTTAGGTAGTACTCTTTGTGGTAAGTTTCTTTATATCAGCAAAGTATGAAAGAAAAAAGGTAACAGGCCCAAATTCTTTATCTTGATGTACTCATGAATAATTCAGAATGATCACATATTCCCATTGAATTAGTCCTTGCAACCTCAACTGTCACTCAAAGGTTAGTCCTTGTACTGAAATCCCACTTTACGTTTTCTTTTCTCCTTTCTCAACAAACATCCCTTTCATCAGCGGAAAAGGTCTTTTCAAGCTAGCAATAAGTAGTCAACAAATACAATGTAGTCCATCCACAAGCTGGATGGGGATGCCACAGTTGCCTAATCTACCTATCTGATCCCAAGGAGGAAGGAATCTGACTCTTCTTTAAAGGAGATCTTCTGAGAAAGATGAGTTGATACCACCTCCTTTCTTTATTGACTCAATGAGTCCATGTAGCTAACTTCTTGTAAAGTATCTGGAAGTACATATTAGAAACAATCTTTTTCTCTCCAATGATTGTCAGCTTTTGGTAAGATGAATACATTAGAATTGAGTAAATTTAAAAAAACTAGCCATTCAACATGTATAGAACTTCTAATAATTCATTTCCATTAAAGTTTTTCTTGAGAATGTGCTTATATTCTAAAGTGATGCGTTAATTTAAAAGCCACATAGGAATAAATTCATCGTTTTGAAAGTGTTCATTTGATGGAGGAACTTGAGAAACAACAGAAAAACTGATACCCACTTTTTATTCCAGGTGAGCACTTACCTCATGGGTATTAGAAGGGAAAACAGTTTATTTTTTGTTCAATTCATTACGTGAAACAGGAATTAGAATCAGTGGCTAGAATTAATAGAGAGCCCAATGACTTTTGAACAGAAGGAAGAACTTGCTAACTTCAGAACTCTCCACAATAGAACAGGTTGGAAGTGCTCAAATAGAGGTTGTATGTTCACCTACCAGGAATGTTGAAGAGACAATTCCTGCATGTGGTGGAAAAGTTAACTTTTCAGCTCAAAGAATCTATGAATAAACTGCCATATATGTTTCAAAGTATCTTGTTTTAAACAAAAAGTTTATGTTTCTGGTCTCATGGAATTATAGTCAACTGAAAGCAGGAGAGGTCATGTTCAAACCCCTAGATCTCCTCTCAATCCCCCTTCCCTGTGTCTGGCAGCCCTAGAAAATAAATATTCTAAGGAAAAAAGGAACTTAATTTGAAAGAAATTTTTTTTAAGTTTATTTCATTCTGAAATTATGAAATAAAACAAGAATTTTTATAATGTAGTAGAATAGAAAATAATGATAATTGTACATGAAACTACAAATCTATTATGTTCAACTTGCTATTCCCTTATAACTTGTATAATAAAGTTATCATGCAACTTTCATTTTTTCCCTTTTTCCCCCCCATTGCCCCTCCCCCAGTCTTGAGATGGCTACCATTAGCCATAAAATCACTCTATGTATATACTTTGATTTATCAATTCTTTTTCTGAATGCAGATAGTGTCTTCCTTCATAAGTCCATTGTAATTAATTTGGGTACTTATAATAGTCAAAATGACTTAGTTACTGACAGTTATTCTTAAAACAATGTTACTTTACTGGTACAATGTTCTCTTGGTGCTGCTCTATTTACTCTTAATTTCATGCAAGTCTATCCATGTTTTTCTAAGATCATTGAGCTCATCATTTCTTATAGTATAGTAGTAATCCATCATGATCCTATACCAAAACTTGCTCAGTAATTCCCCAATTGATGGGCATCCCCACAATTTCCAACTTTTTAAAAAAAATTTTGAACTAAAACAGCAACAAAAAGCATCTCTATGCACACATCTCTATACACTCTATACACATACAACTGAACATGAAAAAGAGAATTGATTCTATATAGAACTGTTAATGTCCATTTCACACACTTGCTTTTTAAAAAATGTCTGTAATAAATTTTATAAGGCACTGTCTTGCTCATCTGTGCTTTCTTCTGAACTATCTTTTGTGCTCTTTTCTACATCTAAAATGTTACAATGGCTTCCTTTTTTGGGGGGGGGGCATCATTATTACTACCCTCTTCTCCAATTAAAATCTGAGAGAAAAAAATGGCAGAAACCTCTTTTAACAAGTAAGCACAATCAAGTCAAGTTAATCCACATTGTGACCTTGTCCAAAAATGTCTTTTCTTTGTACCTTGTGCCCATCACCTTTCTGTTAGGATATGGTTACTTTTGTCATTTGGAAACATGGGTGGTCATTACACTGATCAGAGAGAATTTTTATAAGTTATTTTTCTTTACAATGTTGATGTCCTTGTATAAATTCTTCTCCTTCATCTGCTCACTTCCCTCTTAGTCAATTCAACTACTAACAATTCTCTAAAATAATATCTTTTGTCTTTTCTTAAGGTGCAATTATATTTTATTACATCCATATATCATAATTTATTCAACTATTCCCCAATTATCTAAGAGGCTATCTGAGGAACTCCCTTAGATTTTGGTTATTTTCTTTTCTTTATTTCTTCACTTTTCAGGATCAGGAAATTTATATTGTTGTGACTACTCATTCTCTGGTATTATCCTTCCTCACCACCCATCCCTTCATCTACCACCCCTTATTGAGTTTGATTTATTTCTACACTGTGTGTGTGTTCAATTCTCCCACTGCTTTCCATTTCAGATAAAAATGAGGTTCTCCTCCCTCTTCCTCCAATTTTTGTGTGTTCACATACACTCCAGTTAAGAGAAATAACAAATTGCACCTCATTTCCCCCCTTTGCAATAATGCATTCCCCTTTTTACTTTCTTCTCATCTTAAAACCCTCAAAACACAACGAATACACTGCAAGGACCTTTGCTTTTCTGATTTAATTCATCAATATCCTGCAAAGACTTCTGAAATGCTCTGAAGGTTCCGAAAGGACTGTTGTTTCTGCTTCCTCATTAGAATATTAGCATTGCCTCATCATACTACTCCTTCCGATTACTCTATTACATTTACCTTTCTAATTTTCTCTAGACTTTTGTGTTTGTATTTCAAAGTTTCTAATTGACTCTAGTTTTTTAATCGGAAATACTTGAAAGTTCTCTATTCCATTTTTGTTGTTGTTTCCTGTAGAAACTTAAACTTTTGTAGGATAAGTTATCCTTGGTTGTAAGCCTTTCTCTTCTGTCTTTTGGGATGTTGTGTTTCAAGATGGTCTCTCATTTTGAGTAGAGACAGTCAGCATTGAGCTACTTCTTTCTGGAAATTGATGGTATTATTGTTTTCTTTGATATGAGACCTCTAGATTCTGGCTATGGCACTCTTAAGACTTTTTCTTTTGACTTCCTTTCTTTCAGTGTTCTATATATTCCATCTAGCTTTACTCTATATTATATTTCTAATAGATTTGACTAGTTTTCATGTATGAATTAATGAAATATAGTCTTCATACTTTTATTTTAAATGAAAGTTTTTATGGACTTCACTGATTCTTAAATAATCTTTGGCATTTTTCCAGGCCAGCTGTTTTTTTTATATCAAATATTTTATCTTTTGTTAATCTTTTGATTTTTGTTTTAATATTTCTTGCTATTTTATGGAGTCACTGATTTCTGTTTGGTCTAATCTAATTTTCAATGATTTCATTCTTGAATAGAATTTGTCACTTTGTCTTCTAAGTTAATTATTATCTTTCCAATTCTTTTCTCAAGACTTATTGTTTTTAATTTAAAAAATTTCTTGCTTAATTTTTCTTTTAGGCATTCATGTTATCCCTATGGAAAATAATTTTTTTCTTTGACTCTGTAGTTATTATAAAGTTATCTTTTAAATAATTTTTATACTGGCTGATATTTTCTTCAACCTACTAATCTCTTTAGCTTTAGCTCCTGAATTGGGGATTTGTACCAAAGCCAAGCTCTGCCCCCATTGCATTTTTGGGGAGGTTAGTAGGCCCTTTTTGGTCTTTTTCTGTGTTCACTGAGTCATCGCACTGACCTTCACTTTCCAGAGTTGGGCCCCCATCAGTCTTTGACATTCAGAGTTCTGGATCTTGATGGATTGTCTGGCATCTCATAACAGAGTATTAGGTACCTCAGAGCCCCCAGGTCTTTGACCCCAAATCCAGCTATTTCCTCCACTGTATTTATAAATAGATTGATAAGGCATTTATTAAGTGCTTGCTGTATCCTTTTTGTTAAATTTTTTGTTTTTGTGTAACCATAATCTCTGAATGTCTCTCACTTTTCTCCCTACCTGTAGCATTTCTTGCTACAAAGAGTTTTTAAAACAGAAAATAAAGAAGTTCAGCAAAAGCAACCAACATATCAAATATATCTGCTACTATGTGCCATGTTCCACACTCATAATTCCCATCTCTGCAAGAAAGGGAGGTAGGTACAATTTTTTGTTTCTTCTTTGGAGCCCATTTTGCTCATTATAATGATACAATGTTTCATTTTTGTTGTTTTTCTTTCCATTGGCATTTCTAGAATCATTGTGCATATTGTTTTTTGTTTCTTCTTACTTCGCAAGTTTATGTAAAATTTCCCATACTTCTCTTCATTCTTCTATTGACACTAATTTCTTATGACACTGATGTCCCATTACATCCATGAACCACAACGGTTTAGCCATTCCCCAATTCACAATCATCAACCTTGTTTCTTGTTCTTTTCTACTACCAAAAAAATGCTGCTATAAATATTAAATGTATATGGGGCCTTTTTTTGGTCTTTGATTGTTGTTTGTCCTTTGTTTTTGAAAAGAACTATGACACCAGGAAGGTGATGCTGTGACTTGCAAATGAATTTGATTTGAATGAGGGAAAGTTGTGTAAGCTCACCAGCCTCACTTTCTCTTTTAGAGTAATCTGGGTCCAGTGGCAAGATATAGGTCAGGACTACTGGAGATAACCCAGAATGCAGTGGGAGATCTTGGTCTTTTTAAGTTAAGGTCTTTCCCAGGTCTTAGTTTTACTGAGGCAATGCCCATTCAATGATTAAGATTAGAGAAGAAATGAGGCAAAGAATAGTTTCTTTCACCTAGTCAAAAAACTAAAAATCAGTCTGGAGTCGAAGATGCTCAGGGTTTCTGGCCAAAACAGAAAGAATTGCTATTTATTTTCACTCTGAGTCATTAGGGCCCAAACAATGACCACCTGAGACTTGGGCTGGGAACTATGAGAGCCAGAATGAATTGACTTTAAGGCATGGTCCTTAAGTAAGAAATGTAGCACGTAAACACTCCATACATCTTGCAAGGTTACAGTGATCAACATTTACATTCTTTTGGACAGAGCACTTGAAAGTAAGAGTATGATACCTTATGTGGACAGAGGGAGAGGAGGCAGGGAAAGAGAGAGGGAGAGAGGAAAGGAAGGAAAGAAAGAAGGAAGAAAGAAAGGAAGGAAGGGAGGGAAGAAGGAAGGAAGAAAGGAAAGAAGGGAGGAAGGAAGGAAGGAAGGAAGGAAGGAAGGAAGGAAGGAAGGAAGGAAGGAAGGAAGGAAGGAAGGAAACTGCTGAATTGTTCAACTGGAACTGGCCATTTGGGTCCCCAGTAGAGCAGCTACTACTATTAATATATAACTTTTTGTTGAGAACCATTAAGTCAGGAAGGTGATACCATGATTTGCAAGTGAATTGGATTTATGTAAGGTAGGGCTATGCAAAGTCACCAGCTCACTCTCTCCTCCAGAGCCATCTGGGTCCACCTACAAGATATAAATCAAGCTGACTAGAGATCCCCTGGATTTCTCTGTCTTTGAGCTCCTTGAGGTATAAGCCTAGCAGCTGTAGAATTATTTAATGCTGAAATCATAGCATTAAAAAATGATGTGGATAAATTAATGGATAAAAAAGCTCTTGGGAAAAACTTGGGGTCTTCGAAGGTGTAAGAGTCTTCTGACTATAGTCCAGGGCCATCTCTTTATTATCCTTTGGCTCCCCACCATCACCAAACCCATCAAAGGTAAAGATTAATAACATACTGGCTGTGCCTTTAGGCTGAGTATAGGTAGTGGTACTTAAATTCTTTGGATGTGGATATCAATATTCAGTTCTCTTTAGCTATATGAGATGTAGGCCACAGAATAAAGGAAGGTAGAAAGGAAGAAGAGGAAGGTCAAGAATAAGCCTGTCAAGTAGTACAATTCAATGAAATTCAAATGCATTTATTAAGCTATTATACATCAGAGTAGCTAGGTGGTACAGAAGATAGAATACCAGACCTGGAGTCAGGAAGACTCACCTTCTTTAGTTCAAATCTTGCCTGAGACACTAGATGTGTGACCCACCCTGGGCAAGTCATTTGACCCTGTTTGCCTCAGTTTCCTCATCTATAAGAGGAGCTAGAAAAGGAAATGGCAAAACACTCTAGTATCTTTGTCAAGAAAACTCCAAATGGGGTCATAAAGAGTGGGACATGACTAAAAAAATGACTCAACAATATATACTAGACAATGGGGATACAAAAACATAAACATTTAAATCATCCTTTCTCTCAAAGAACTTACACCTTTCTAGGTAGTTTACTGCCTTTGGCCCTATGCCAAATGAAACTATTGTTATTCTTTTAGCTTACCAACACTGATTCTCCAAATGTCTTTCATTGAATTGTACAACCAAGTTTTAGCAGTTAATTCATAAGAATAGCAGGCCAATTTTAGAGGCTATCAGGGAGCTGTATATTAGGTATCATATTAATAAGTGCATCATGACAAGAGACTAGTGAGAGTGAGAAAATGAGATGGAGTATTTATCCCCAGTGCCAAATTGTTTTTTTATTATTAAAGACATTGAGGCATCCAAGGATAGATTTAATGCCTGCCTGTAATTTTATTGGATAATCAGCAGTTTGCAGAGGGACAATCACAAGGGGCTCTAGAAGATCAATGGGAACCTGGAAAATAGAAATAGGAGTGAGAAGTTTAAATGTCTAATGATGTCATCAAGTACCAAAGTATCCCCTGACTTTTCAGTGTTCCTCCACTGCTGTCACAGAAGATCTGTGGGTCCCAGAAGACTCTTGACTTTATTGCTCTTGATGTGATGCTATCTGGCTGCTTCTGATAGGCAGCACACAGGGGTGTTGATGCCTTTTGGTGAACTGGAGAGAGATGGGTAACCCAAGTGATTGAATATAGAGATTTGAGAAGTCACTGAATTTTCTGATGACTAGCTTTGGACAAACCACCTTTCCCCATATGAGTGGGAAAACTTTGGTTGGCAGTTTCCTTCCTTCATTAAACATTTTTCTGTGCCAAAGTGACACTGGAGGTACAAAGACAAAAATGAAACACTTCTTTGTCTTCAAGGAATTTATATTCTATTGTGGGGAAACAACATATCAGCAGAAGGTGTTGTTCAATTGTTTCAATCATGTCTGATTTCTCATGACTCCATTTGGGGTTTTCTTGGCAGACACTAGAGCGGTTTGCCATTTCCTCCTCCAACTGATTTTACAGATGAGGAAATTGAGGCAAATAGGGTTAAGTGACTTGCACAAGGTCACACAGCTAGCAAGTGTCTGAGTTCAAGTTTGAACTCAGGTCCTCCTAACTCTAGAGCTGGCACTCTATCCACTGTGTCACCTAATGACCCAACAGAAAGTAATCTGAGTATTCCGTCTATGACACATCACGGAATAGTCCATGTAACAATTCTTTGGAAAATGAGCTGCTCCAAAAATTTACTTCAAAGAAAGAATATTAACAACAAAATAAGGGTATGAATTAATATGAGACCTATGCAGCACAAAGAATCTTCTTTCCTCAAGAGATCACCTCTTGTAATGATGCAGCTGCATTGCCAGACCTAGTTGGAGCTTCACTCAACATGTGGAGAGACACATTTTTAAAATTTTTAATGTATACTAATGTACAGCAGTACCTGCTCATGGTAGAGTCTTCTATTGCCTATCCCCGTTTCCTGGAAAATATTCACTGCATCTGAGAACTGCACTGATACTTTTATTTTGGATGGAGCACCTGGTTCTGTGGAGATAGTTACTCAGAGCCTATGGGAGCCACTGAGGCTAGAACCATAGAAGAACCTAGGTCTAGATTGCTGTCTTTCCCTAACTGCCTCTGCTTATGCACAACATATTGCTTGTTGAAAATCCCTGTACCCAAAGACAATTGTTTAATTAGAACACTGTATTTAGACTTGAAGGATCTGAATTCAAATCCTAGCTCTGATGCAGTCTATATGAATGACTGTAGGGAAATCAATTTGTCTCTCTGGGTCTTAGTTTTTGCTTCTGTAAAATGAAGGGCTACAAAAATGATGGTGTTCTATGATACAGAGGAGCCCAAATACCCCCTAAACATCTTTTCATGGTTTAGAAATGCACTACTTGAGAAAGAAATAAGAAGACTCATGCATAGACTATACCACCCAACTGAGGTCCACATATAGACCCCTAGAATCTTGCAAAAACTGTGAGCAAGCTGGGGCATGTAGAGGGATCAGAGTAGCCATCTCTCAAACGTGGGGCTAGCATGGCATACCCAGACTGAGCCTAGTAGTATAAGTACCAAGGCCAAAGCCTGTGGCTATAGGAATCTAACCCCAGTGAACTGTTCATGGGTATATGAAATGGGACAAACTATATAAATCAATAATGGCCCTATACAGAAACCAGTTATGGAAGTTCTCAAAGCTTGTGATTGGAGATACTAAGCCCATGAAGAATCCTAGGTCAGCTCTTCAGCAGGAGAACCTAGACCCCTGTGGTAAGAAAAAATTTTTTAGGCACAGCCAGGACCTGAATGTTCTTGAAGTCTCATGAAGGACTGATACTGGGCCCACATTCTTAGAATCAGGCTTTGCCTGGATATATTATTCATTTGAGAAACTTGACCCAAGTTTAGCCTTCCCACCCTACCTCCCCAACCTTGATACTGAAGCTGATGAAATGAGCAAACCAAGGAAAACTCTGAATACCATGATAAAATGACTTGCCTTCAAAGACAAACAGTGGGATAAACTGTGGGGTAGATAGTGATTTTTTGAAAAAGTCCAGATGTTATATTTCAAGGAACTATAAATAAAAACTTCCCAGAACTCTTAGAACCAGCAGGCAAAGTGAAAATAGAAAAGGTCAGAAGTGAGAGGACATTATGAAATAAAAATGTAGGCAGTAAGGAAAACATAGATATGTGCATGTGTTCGTTTAATTCAAAGGGAATATATAGGGATAAAATATTTATCCATTAATAGGGGGATAAGAAACAAATAGCTTCTCAGTACCCTACTACCTTTAAGGATAATAAAGAAAGGTAAAAATAATAGAGGGTCTGAGGGCGCTTTTGCTCTGTTTAACAGTTTTGTAGAAAGCAAAAATTGGAAGAACAAGAGACTATATTGGAAAAGAAAGAAAACTAGAAGCAAAGTCACTTTTTCACAAAAGAGATACAAAAAGATGAAGAGTATATAATCATGGAAGAAGGAAGGAATGGGCAGAATAGACTCCCCATGAACCTCACTTTCACCTGAACTAACTAAAGGAAGACTGAACCAACCACATACAGAGAGAGATTTTGATATAAAAATACATTGGACTCAAAATGGAAAGGGTAGAGGAGAGAAGGTTCTAAGAAGGAAGGGAAGATAGGGCATGTAGAGGGAAGGCATATAGTAGGCATTTAATAAATATTTATTGACCAACTGATTTTGTACTTACTGAACTCTGAGAAACTTTCCTCTACTGCCCTGAGGAGATGTCTGCCACGTACTTGGCAGGGGACAGTGTCCCTTTCCCACAGATATGGAATAGTCATAAGCAAAATAAATTGGAATGTAGGAGGGAGGAACATAAAGGTGGGATTAAAAAGAAAGGAGAAAGAGTAAAAATGGGATCATGATGGGGTCAAGATAAAAGAAGTACAACAAAGAAGAAATGGGCTATTTCCCTCATAGGGTCTTTTTTTTTTAATTTAACTTTTAACATTCATTTTCACAAAATTTTGGGTTAAATTTTCTCCCCTTTTATCCCCTCCCCCCCCAAACTTCTAATTGCCCCTATGACCAATCTGCTCTCTCTTCTATCATCCCTCTCTGCCCTTGTCTCCGTCTTCTCTTTTGTCCTGTAGGGCCAGATAGCTTTCTATACCCCTTTACCTGTATTTCTTATTTCCTAGTGGTAAGAACATTACAGTTGATCCTAACACTTTGAGTTCCAACTTCTTTACCTCCCTCCCTCTCCACCCCTTCCCTTTGGAAGGCAAGCAATTCAATACAGGCCAAATCTGTGTAGTTTTGCAAATGACTTCCATAATAGTTGTGTTGTATAGGACTAACTATATTTCCCTCCATCCTATCCTGTCCCCCATTACTTCTATTCTCTTTTGATCCTATCCCTCCCCATGAGTGTCGACCTCGGATTGCATTCTCCTCCCCATGCCCTCCCTTCTGTCATCCCCCCCACCCTGCTTGTGCCCTTGTCCCCCACTTTCCTGTATTGTGAGATAGGTTTTCCTACCAAAATGAGTGTGCATTTTATTCTTTCCTTTAGTGGAATGTGATGAGAGTAGATTTCATGTTTTTCTCTCACCTCCCCTCTTTATCCCTCCACTAATGAGTCTTTTGCTTGCCTCTTTTATGAGAGATAATTTGCCCCATTCCATTTCTCCCTTTCTCCTCCCAATATATTTCTCTCTCACTGCTTGATTTCATTTTTTTTTAAGATATGATCCCATCCTCTTCAATTCACTCTGTGCACTCTGCCTCTATGTATGTGTGCGTGTGTGCATGTGTGTGTGTGTACTCCCACCCAGTACCCAGATACTGAAATGTTTCTAGAGTTACAAATATTGTCTTTCCATGTAGGAATGTAAAAAGTTCAACTTTAGTAAGTCCCTTATGACTTCTCTTTGCTGTTCACCTTTTCATGGTTCTCTTCATTCTTGTGTTTGAAAGTCAAATTTTCTTTTCAGCTCTGGTCTTTTCATCAAGAATGTTTGAAAATCCTCTATTTCATTGAAAGACCATTTTTTCCCCTGAAGTATTATACTCAGTCTTGCTGGGTAGGTGATTCTTGGTTTTAGTCCTAGTTCCTTTGACTTCTGAAATATCCTATTCCATGCCCTTCGATCCCTTAATGTAGAGGCTGCTAGATCTTGTGTTATCCTGATTGTATTTCCAC
This sequence comes from Notamacropus eugenii, assembly GCF_028372415.1. NCBI lineage: Eukaryota > Metazoa > Chordata > Mammalia > Diprotodontia > Macropodidae > Notamacropus > Notamacropus eugenii. The sequence goes on from NC_092872.1 coordinate 341,771,052, forward strand.
AATACTTGAATTGTTTCCTTCTAGCTGCTTGCAATATTTTCTCCTTGACCTGGGAACTCTGGAATTTGGCCACAATGTTCCTAGGAGTTTCTCTTTTTGGATCTCTTTCATGCGGTGTTCTGTGGATTCCTTGAACATTTATTTTGCCCTCTGGTTTTAGAATCTCAGGGCAGTTTTCCTTGATAATTTCATGGAAGATGATGTCTAGGCTCTTCTTTTGATCATGGCTTTCAGGTAGTCCCAAAATTTTTAAATTGTCTCTCCTGAATCTATTTTCCAGGTCAGTTGTTTTTCCAATGAGATATTTCACATTATCTTCCATTTTTCCATTCTTCTCTCTTTGTTCTGTGATATCATGCTTTCTCGCAAAGTCCTTAGCCTCCATCTGTTCCATTCTAGTTTTGAAAGAACTATTTTCTTCAGTGAGCTTTTGAATCTCCTTTTCCATTTGGCTAATTCTGCTTTTGAAAGCATTCTTCTCCTCATTGGCTTTTTGAGCCTCTTTTGCCAATTGAGTTAGGCTAGTTTTCAAGGTGTTAATTTCTTCAACATTTTTTTAGGTCTCCTTTAGCAGGGAGCTGATCTGCTTTTCATGCTTTTCTTTCATCTCTCTCATTTCTCTTCCCAGTTTTTCCTCCACCTCTCTAACTTGATTTTCAAAATTCTTTTTGAGCTCTTCCATGGCCTGAGCCCATTGGGTGGGCTGGGACACAGAAGCCTTGATTTCTGTGTCTTTGCCTGATGGTAAGCATTGTTCTTCCTCATCAGAAAGGGAGGAAATGCCTGTTCTCCAAGAAAGTAGCCTTCAATAGTCTTATTTCTTTTCTCTTTTCTGGGCATTTTCCCAGCCAGTGACTTGACTTCTGAATATTCTCCTCACACCCACCTTGCCTCCTGATCCTCCCAGCCAGCGTTTGGGGACTGAGATTCAAATGCTGCTTCCAGCCTTAGGGCTTTTGGCGGGGGCAGGGCTGCTATTCAGTATGAGATTATGTTCAGGTGGTCAGGTTGGAGCAGGACCGCCTCTCAGGCTCAGTTCCCTCAGGGGGTTTATGCACAGACCTTCCACAATGGATTCAAGCTCCCGCCCGCTTGGGGAGCCCCTGTCTGCAGCCGCCTCTCAGCTTCTACCTCCCGGGGGGGCCCGAATCATGGGGGCACCCCACTCCCCTCTCAACCCGCCAAAGAGACTCTCTCACCGACCCCTGTCACCTGTGGGTGGAGGGACTTGTGTGGCCGCTGGAGATCCCATCCCTGAAGCCCGTTTGGGTCTGTTTCTCTTGGTGCCGTGGCCACAGCAGGTCTGGGCTGGGCTGGGCTCCGCATCTGCAGTGCGACGGACCTTTTGTGAGAGGTTTGCAGGTCCCTCTGTGGGTGGAGGGACCCACGTGGCCACTGGAGATCCCATCCCTGAAGCCTGCTGGGATCTTTTCCTCTCGGTGCCACTGCCGCAGCAGGGCTGCACTCAGCTCCCAGTCCCGGCGCCCAGTCCACAGCGCAAAGGACCCCCCGCAAGAGGTTTGCAGGTCCTTCCGGAACAGAAATCTCCCTCGCTCCAATATTCCGTGGCCTCTGGGTGCAGAATTTGCCGTGAGTTACTCCCCTGTAGCCGTTCTGTGGGTTGTGGGTTCGGAGCTATGTGTATGTGCATCTTTCTACTCCACCATCTTGGCTCCGCCCCCGCATACAGTCTTAAGTATTAGGGAAACTCCCTGATTGAAAGTTTCCAAGAGACAGAGTTTCTGGATAAATTAAAAACAATTTTATTAACTATGTCTAAAAAGCAGTCAACAAAATAGGCTCATTGTTCCCCTCCACAAGCAAAGAGAAAGAGGTTGTTGAATCTTTGATATTTATGAAGTCTTTTGAAAAGGGGGTGCACTAGAGGTTATAAATCAACTCTGATTGGTTAACAAGTATGGGAGAATGAATACTATTTTCTTCTTTTTTATATTTCTTTACATTATTTATTAATTAAATTTATTTTCAGTTTTTAACATTTACTTCCACAAAATTTTGAATTTCAAATTTTCTGCCCATTCCCCTGCTCCCTCCACCCCAGGAGAGTGTGTATTCTGATTACTCTTTCTTTCAATCTACCCTCCCTTCTATCATTCCACCCACTATCTTATCCCCTTCCCTTCTATTTTCCTGTAGGGCAAGATAGATTTCTATACCCCATTGCCTGCATATCTTATTTCCTAATTGCATGCAAAAACAATTTTTAACATTCATTTTTAAAGGTTCAAGTTCCACATTCTCTCCTTCCCTCCCTCCCTCCCCATCCACCCTCGTTAAGAAGACAAGCAATTCATTATAGGTTATACATGTGTAGTCATGCAAAACACTTCCATAACAATCATGTTGTGAAAGACTAACTATATTTCCTTTTATCCTGTCCAGCCTCCATTATTCTATTCTCTCCTTTGACCTGTCCCTCTACAGAAGTACCCCTTCCTCCAGTCTGCGGTCCCTTTTATTATCCCCTCTCTTATCCTCTTCCTCTCTGTTTTCCTGTATGGTAATATAAACTTCCATACCCAATTGAGTATGTATTGTATTCTCCCCTGATGTTAAATCTGATGTGAGTAAGGCTCACTTATTCCCTTTCACATTCCCCACCTTCCCCTACATTGTAAAAGCTCTTTCTTGCTTCTTTTATGAGAGATGATTTACTATATTCTGTCTTGCCTTCTCTTTCTCCCAGTACATTCCTCTCAACACTTAATTTTATTTTGTAGTTATCATCCCTTCATATTCAGCTCACCCTGTACTCTCTTCATCTTTCTCTCTCTCTGTTTATACATACATACATATATCTATATCCATCCATCCATCTATCCATCCATCCATCTATCTATCTATCTATCTATCTATCTATCTATCTATCTATCTATCTAATCTAATCTATCTATCTATTCCCTCCCACTTTCCATGTAGGAATATAAATAGTTCCACTTTAATAAATCCCTTATGATTTCTGTTTCCTGTTTACCTTTTCATGTTTCTCTCGATTCTTGTATTTAATGGTCAAATTTTCTATTCAACTCTGTATTTACAATAAGGATGCTTGGAAGTCCTCTATTTCATTGAAATTCCATTTTTTCCCCTAAAGGATTATACTCAATTTTGTTGGGTAGGTGGTTCTTGGTTTTAATCCTAGCTTCTCTGACCTTCAGAATATCTTGTTCCAAGCCCTGTAATCCCTGAGTATAGTAGCTGCTAAAGTAGCTGCTAAATCTCGCATTATCCTGATTGTGTTTCCACAACTCTTGAATTGCTTCTTTCTGGATGCTTGTAATATTTTATCCTTGTCCTGGGAACTCTGGAATTTGACTACACTATTCCTAGAAGTTTTCCTTTTGGAATCTCTTTCAGGAGGTGATCAGTAGATTCTTTCTACTTCTATTTTGCACTCTGGTTCTAGAATATTGGGGCAGTTTTTCTTGATAATTTCTTGGAAGATGATATCTAGGCTCTTTTTTTGATCATGGTTTTCTTGCATAATAAATTGATATCACAAATACATACACATATATGTACCTAATAGTACAATATCTAAATACTTAAAGGAAATGTTCATTGAATTAGAAGGACAAACTGATAATAAAACTAAAGTTACTCTGATGTACCTTTACCAGACCTAGAAAATCTAACCGAAAGATAACAAAAAAGAAAGGGCCTGAATAGAACTTCAGAAAATTTAGAGGTGATAGGTCTTTGGAAGGAGAAAGAAGTTTATGTTTTAAAGCTGAATATGGTAACTTTACAAAATTTAACCATATATTGGGACATAAAAGCTATGCCAAAAAGTAATTGGAGCCTAACTAGTATTATTTTTTAAAAAAATGCTTAAAAGTCAAATTACAGAAATGATAGAAAATTTCTTCAAAGAAAATTATAATAACATACAAACATTTATGGAATACAGCTAAAACAATGCTGAGGGGAAATTTTATATCTCTAAATACTTTTGTCAACAAAAAAAGAAAGAAAGAAGAAACCCATGAATTCAGCATGTAGTTTTTAAAATCTTGAATAATAACAAATAAAAATGCTCAACTAAGAAAATAGAAATTCCAAAAATTAAAGAAGAAATGATCCAAAGCAAAAATATTACTGTAATGATAAATAAAATTTATTGTTGTTGTTCACTTGTTTTTCAGTTGTGGCTGACTCTTTGTGATCCCATTTGAGGTTTTCTTGGTCAAGATACTGGATTAATTAGCCATTTCTTTCTCCAGATCATTTTATAGATGGCATAAACAGGGTTAACAAACTTGCCCAGTCCGGATCACATAGCGAGTAAGTGTCTGAGGCCAGATTGGAATACAGAAAAATGAGTCTTCCTGATACCAGGACTGGTGTTCTATCCACTGTGCCAGTGCTGCAACTCAAATGATAAATAAAATTTGATGTTTTAAAAAATGAATAAAGCAGATAAACAACTGATCTCATTAAAAAGAGAGAGGAAAGTCAAATTATTCACACAAAAATTAAAAATAACTCAAAATAATTAAAAAGGAAGTGAAGGAAATTATTAACAAATTATTTTGTCTGACTAAATGCTAACAAACTAATAACTTGGAAGAAATTTATGAATATTAGCAAAATATAAAATATCCAGATTAACAAAAGAAAAAACAGATAATACAAACCCCAATATCAGAAATATTGAACATATTTTGAATGAACTCCCAAAGAAAAAAATTCCAGATAGGTTTACAAGTGAATTCTATGAAGTACTTAAAGAACAGAGGACAAAAAGAAAGAACAATATTCCTAATAAATATTGACACAAAATTTAAAATAAAATATTAGTATTAGGCTAAACCAACACATTTGGAGATTGTAATCATATTCAGTTTATATAGAAGTTTATAAGGAAGGAAGTGTTGGTCCACCATAGAAAAGACTATGTGATAAATTATGTTAAAGTATAAAAATCAAAGTCATATGATTACATTAACAGATGCTTTCGAAGGTTTTTGGCAAAATCTAACCAGTTTCTATTTAAGATTCCAGAAATCATATAAATAAGTGAACTTTTCCTTATTCTAGTAAATAATATTTATCTAAACTCATGAGCAAAAATTGCATATTATGAAGAAAAGTAAGAAACTTTTCCCAAAAGATGAGGTGTAAAGCAAAGATACCTGTTATCACCACTACTTTAGTTATTACTATGTCATAGTACTAGAAATGTAGTAAAACAAAACAAAAATTTCAATAAGACAAGAAAAGCAAAACTGAGGGAATATGCATAGGCAAAGAGGAAACAAAATTATCTTTTTGCAGATGAAATGGTAACAAACTTACAGAAACCTAGGGAATTAATCAAAAATTAATTTTAAAAATAATGAAATCAACAAAATTGCAGGATATAAAATAAATCCACATTTAGCATTCCTATAAGCATTCCTATATATTACCAACAATAATCACCAGGAAGAGCTAGAAAGAGAAATTCCATTAAAAAACTACAGAAGTTATAAAATATTTGGGAGCATATTAACTGAGCTGCACCCAGGAACTATATAAATTTAACTATAAATCGTTCAATGCCACAATAAAAACAGACCTAAATAATTGGTGAAACATTAATTGCTTGTGAGTAGGTCAAGCCAATAGAATATAAATGACAGTGCTACCCATATTAATTTATTTATTCAGTACTGTATCAATCAAACTACCAAAGGAATATTTTATAGAGCTAGAAAAAATAATAATGAAATTCCTTTGGAAGAATAAAAGGTCAAGAATCCAGAAGGTAATAATGAAAAAAGTGAGAATGGGAAATGTTTATAAGTATCAAATCTCAAACTATTGTAGGTATTACTCTAAAGTCAACAACCTCTTAGTTCACTTTTGATGTTGGGACAAAATGAGGCCCTCAAGTCCTGAGCATTTAACAAAGATGATTTACTTTGCCCTAACACAACGTAAGATATAGAGCAAGAATACAGTGGCACTAGCATCTCTTGAGATGGCCCCCCTCCTCCCCTCCCTTGTCTCCATCTGGAAACTGCTTCTGGTCAGTAGTAAGTCATCAGTGTACAACAAACTGTGTGATGATCTTAAGTACCTACAAGTCTGAGAGACCCTAGACCAGGATGTTGCATGAGTTAAGCTGGGGACCTTGCAGAGGGGAAGAAGCTGTGTTAGGGAAGTCAGAGAAGCTGTCAGACAACCACCAGTTTTGTTACATGTACCACAAAGCCATGATCATTAAACCAATTTAATATTGATTAAATCTAGAAGAGTTTTGACCCATGGAACTTATTAGATACACAACATACAGAAGTAACTAAACACAGCAGCACAACACTCCCAAACCTTAATTACTAGAGGAAGGGTTCCCTATGTTACAAAAACTGGTAGGAAAACTGGAAAGCAGCTTGGAAGAAATTAAGTTTACACCAGAGATGTGGTGAGACTCAAATGAAAAAATGGATATGAAATCACTTTGCATCCCTTAAAATTGTTGTTGATTATTATTGCTATAATTTTCCTACAGTCACCAGACAACTCTTCTGGTAGCAACTTCATTCTCTGAGCCTCCTGCTGCATTCCTGTTGAGCTTAAACAAGGTACGTAGGGTAATACAGGGGTGTTCTGGTAAATGTTTAACAATGGGTCTCTTCAGGAGAAAAATATGTCTGCATACTTTTAAATTTAGTTTGCATTTATTAATACTTTCTTTTAAAGTTTTATTCATTTTATTTTTAATTTATGGAATAAAACATGCATTTCCATAATGTAAAAAGATGATCGCACATGAAACTGCAAACCTACTATGTGTATAACTTGCTATTTCTTTTAAATATACAACAAAGTTTCATGTAAATTTCTTTTTTTTCTTCCCTCCTCCTCCCTGCTAGAGGTGGCCACCATTAGATAAATATAGATAAATATATGTAAAACCATTCTGTACATAGTTCTATCTATTAGTTCTTTCTCTGGATATAGTGTCCTTCATATGTCCATTATAGTTAATTTGGGAATTTACAACAGTCAAAATAACTTATTCACTCAAAGCTGTTATTAAAACAATATTGCTGTTATTGTATATAATGTTCTCTTGGTTGTCCTCATTTTGTTCTTCGTTATTTCATTCAGTTCCTTGTTTATCTAAGAACGTTGACGTCATCATTTCTTATAATTAATACTTTCTAAAGTCTATATCATCAAGAATGCAATAGATCAAGCTCTGATTTGCAGTGATTGCTGATTTCTGGGATTTAAGTGCTCACACTTAAATTTTAATAATGAGTGCTGTTGGTTAAAGATGGCTCCAGTACATTCCTGTTTTACACCAATACTTCAAATCATATATAAAGATAAGTTCCAAATGAGTATAAAAGGTCGCATCGTAAACAAATTAAAGGAGTAATGAAGAGTTTACCTTTTAGGCCTATGGGGAAGCATTAATGATTAAACAAATGATAGAGAAGATCCCACAAGATACAAAGGACAATTTTGATTATACAAAATTTTTAAAAAATTTGTACAAACAAAAATAATGTAGTTAAAATGAGAGGGAAATGGGTATTTATGTGCCAGGCACTGTACTAAATAAACTCTTTACTCATTTATTATTTATTATTTCTCATGTTATTATTATTATTATTATTATATATTATTATTATTTATTCATCTCATTTGATTCTCACAGCACTGGGAGGTAAATACTATTTTACAGATAAACAAACTAAATTAAGTGACTTGCCCAGGGTTACATAGGTAGGAAATATCAGGTTGAATTTGAAGTCAGGTCTTTCTGACTCCAGGCTTGGTGCTCTTTCCACTACATCACCTTTATAGGAGGGTATGGAAACCAGATTTTGCTTCAAGATAGGCTGCAAAAGGAAGAACAAACATGCCTTCCATCATTCCAAAATTTTATTGTTAAATTCTTAACCCTGCATGAGCTCTGAAATGTCTATACTTGACTTAGGTGCAAGATGTGGCTTCATCACACCACAATTCCCCAAGGCAATCTCCAGACTTTTAGGTGGGATGTATTCCTCACTACAGGGGGATTGGAGAATGACAAGACTCTAAGCAGAAAGGTCTACCAGGAGACTATGGTGTTAGATACTAGGTGAGAGGTGATGAGGGCAACGGCAGAGTAGGTGAAGAGAAAGGGACACATATGATAGGAGAGCAGTTGTGTCTGTGGTTTCTCAGTGTGGTTTTCCTTCCTCTTGGCATTGCAGTCTCACTGATATAAATGAGATCTTCTCACTGAGATAAGCTACTTTTTCTTATAGTCCTGGCCTATGACAGAGCCCAGGACGCATTATCTTTAGGCTGATGATTCTCAAGTCTATTCATCCTATTCTCTACGGACCTTCCATCTGATATCTTCAACTGCCTATTAGACACTACAAAGTGGATGTCCCAAAGACACCTTAAATTGAACATTTCCCAAACTAAACTGATTATCTCTTCCTCAAAGCCTTCCCCTCTTCCTAACTTCTATGATGCTGTTGAGTGTACTCATCATCCTCTCAGTCACTCAATTCCATAACTTAGGTGTCATCCTTGACTCCTTACTCAATCTCAAAATTCCCCCTTCCCCATGTCTAATATGTTGGCAAGGAATGTTACCTATGTATCATCTCTTTTGTATGACCCCCTTCTCTGCTCTCATATTGCCCCCATCCTGGTGCAAGCTCTTATCACTTCATGCTTAGACCATTTCAGTAATTGCCAGCAGGTCAGTTTGCTCGATTTGTCTCTTCCCACTCTAGTCTACCTTACACTCAACTATCAAAGCTTACTAAAGCATGAGTCTGACCATGACACCCTACCCTCCCTCAAGAAATTCCAGTGTCTCCCATCACATCTAGGATCAAATATAAAATCCTTGGTTTTGCACTCAAAGTCCTTTATAACCCACACCCATTACCTTTCCAGTCTATTTCCACCTTTCCACCTTGTGTACACATTCTTTGATCCAGTAATACTGGCTTCCTTGCTATTCCTCAAACAAGACACTTCTCCCTGAATTTTCACTGGCTTTCCCCAATGCCTAGAATATTCTTCCTCCTCATCTCTGCTTCCTGGCTTCTTTCAAGTTTTAGCTAAATTCCCGCTTTCCATAAAGAAGCTTTTCCTGATGCTATTTAATTTTAATGTCTTCCCTCTGTTGATTATTTTCAATTCATCTCATAGACAAATTGTATGTCTCTAATGATTTGCCTGTTGTCTTCACAACACATTTCCACTATAAGTTCCTTCAGAACAGGGACTATATTTCTGAGCTCTTTGGATCCCCAGTGCCTTGCTCAGAGTAGGCATTAATATATATTTATTGCCTCATTGACTCTGTACTTGATAAAATCTGGGAAACTTTCCTGTACTGCCCTGAGGAGACTTGTGCCACACACCTGGCAGGGGGCAGTGTCGCTTCCACTTTGAGTTTTCATGGTAGCCAATGATGTAAGTGCCTCTTTTGGAGGTGGAATATATTTCTTTCTCATCTATATCCCTAAGAATCACCCTCCTTAAGGCACAGCTCAGGTGCCATTTCTTTATAAGATCTTTCATGATTTCCTCAGGTTAACAACTCTTTCTACATGCTGAAACTACTTTTGATATATTTTGAATTTGCTTATCATGCACAGTTTGTTTTGCTCCAGTAGAATGTAAACTCCCCGAGGGCATGAATTTTCTGGTTTTTTGTCTTTGTTTCCCCAGCATCTTGTTCAATGTCTTGCAAAGCACAGACATTTGATAAATTTGTTGAATTGAATCCCTGATTTCTTTCTGGCAGTGTGGACCATCCCAGGAGTACCCTGTCTCTACAAGCCAACTGCACAGAAGGAATCTAGGCAAGAGTCAGATGCATATTGAAGGGAAAAAAATCACTTTAAAAAAATTATATATTTAGATTTCTAAGGAGTATGTTACAATCGCAATGTTTTCCAATGCCCAGAAGCATCATGGTTCTGAGTGGTAAAAAGAATTACTTCCCCCCAAACCATTCCCTTACCCCAAGACCAACTGCCGAGAAATACATCCTTCTCCTGCAGCTCACAGCAATGTAGCTACACAGGATAAGGAGATGTGGAGAAAACAACTCTGTGACTTTGATTACTGTCTCCATTTTTTATTATCAACAAAACTTTAATTACAGCTCTCACTACACCAGCTACCTTCTGCCGACATTTACAAGGCCATAAATTTGCCTTTCTTTTCTTGTACAATCTGTACCTCCAATAGGGCAGTGCATATGCACTGGAAGATATTGATTTCCCCAAAGAAATTATAACAGCATTTGTTCTCAAGTAAACACGCAGAGAAGGCTGTTCTAACCCCAAGGAACAGGCAATTGTCTTTGCTTTATTAAACAACACAACACCCAATTGAAAGTTGCATTAAATTACCCAGTGATTAGTTCACATAGCTGAGTGGGAGAAGGGACTACTTTGGGATAGGAGATGGCAGTAATTTTCACCTTTCTAAAGAAGGGATCCCATGGAGGTCGGGGCACAGGACTTTGTGTCCTCTTCTGCCCCATACTGCCCAACAATATTTCTAATTGAAATCATCTTGTACCCTCTCACAACCCTTCTATATGTTTCCTATACTCCATGCAGTGTAGGAGTGGACAGCTCCCTATTAGGCAGTGAGAGAGTGAGCCAGCAGAGATGTGAGGTTGTCAGAAAAGCTGCCAAATGGCTAATGGTCCTCTGTGTATTGGACAGTGGGGAAGGAATGGAGATAAACATGGACTTTTTAAACAGTTACTGTCACATTCCTCGCAAGTGGAAGAATACAATACATTCATCCACTTAATGTTATAATGGAAAAATGTGCATAGTTGCCTTCATTTGTTTTTGAATATCCCTGAATATGTTCCTAAATAGAGCTCTTGCTCTTGGCATGCTCAGGCCTCCTCCCAAAGCAGTAATGTTAGGAAGCATTGTTTTGGTCTAAGCAATTTTGCTCTTATAATAAAAGCACAAGCACAATGATTGTTCTGAAGGATTGAAGGCTTTGAAGGGACTCTGTGAAGTCAACCCTGTCAAGACTGTCCCATCCTACTGTTGACTTAGCACAACCAGGGAAGCAGGTAGTTGATCTGTAGGGTAGGGAGGTAGAAGCTGCTGCCAACAACCCTATCAAAAGAATCATTATCTTTCACACATTATAGAAAACATATGGAGCTTGAGAGAGTTCAGGTACCTGGGCTTGTGTTTTGTTTGTTTGTAACATTTTTTAATTTTGTTAAATATTTCCCAGTTACATTAAAGGTTTTTTAAATACTTTTTTTTTTTAATTTGGAGTTCCAAATTATCTCCTCTACCCCTTGAGAAGGCAAGTAATATATTGATTATACTTGTGAAGTCATGTAGAATGTATTTTCATATTAATCATATTGTAAAAAATAACACACACTGATTCTTTGCCAAGATAGTGCAGTACAGGACAGGAATCAGCTGAACTCTCTTAACATTCCCTGACAAACAACTTTAAAAAAATGCCTTAAATCAGATTTGGAGTGGTAGAGCCAACAAAAGGTTAGAGGGATCTGACATTTATCTAGCCTGAAACAATTTAGGAGGTCTGCAGGAGAAGTCTGTAACACTAGAGTGAGCACAGGCCCAGAGAGTAGCAAGGGCAACAGAGGTGGGTTTTGAAGGCAGTCTTGACAGTGGCAGCAGTAACTCTCAGGAGTTCTCAGTCTAGAGATGGTAATGGGGTTAGTCAACTGGTCAGAAAGAGATTAGAGGGGATCCTTTGTTAGCACTGTGTTCAGCTCACCCTAATTGGCAGCTCTATAATTGCACAAGCAATTTTGGGTCACAGTTCTGGGGTAGAGGAGCATTTTGGTTTGTCACAAGGGAGCAGGGTCCCTGGTCACAGTTCTAGGGCCCAGAGGAGTCCTAGTATTTGTGGCTGCAAGAGAGCAGGGCACCTGGTTACAGTACCAGGGCCAATAGGAGCATTAATACTTGCAGCTGAAGGATCCCAGGGACTTTCCCTGGGTAAAGACTAGAGCACAGACCAGGAGAACAGTGACTATGTGTCTCCCTGTATCATACCATTTTGGAAGCAGATCCCCAGAACTAACTCTGAAAAAACCAGCATGAAAAAGCCTGAAGCTTGGCATAGTGCATCCCCACCCCAGTTGAATAGAGTTCAACTTTAATGAAAGTTCAAAGTCAAGAAACAATCTGGGAAAATAAGAAAATAGCAACAACAACAAAAGAACTTGACCATAAAAGCTACTATGGTGTCAGAGAAGATCAAAATGTAAAACCAGAAGAAGACAACAACGTGAAAACAGCTACTAAAAAGGCTCCAAGAAAAATGCTAATTGAACCCAAGGTCAGCAAGAATTTCTGGAAGAGTTAAAGAGATAAGAATGCTAGGGGAAAAATCAGGGAAAGAAATGAGAGAGTTGTAATACAATTATGAAAAGAGAATTAAGAGCTTGGTAAAAGAAATATCAAAAAATACTGAAGAAAGTAACACCTTGAAAACCAGAATTGGCCTAATGGTAAAAGAGGCACAAAGATTCACTGAAAAAAAATTCTTTTAAAAGCAGAACAGGACATATGGAAAAGGAGGTATAAAAATTTTCTGAAGAAAAGAACTCTTTAAAAAGCAGAATTGTCAAAGTAGAAAAAAAGGTACAAAAGCTTGCTGAGAAAAATAATACCTTAAAAATTAGAATTGGGTAAGAGGAATCTAATGATTCCATGAGACTTCAAGAAACAATAAAACAAAGTCAAAATAATGAAAAAATGGAGAAAATGTGAAATATTTCACTGAAAACACAATGGATCTGGAAAATAAAGAGATATAGACTACCTGAAAGCTATGATTTAAAAAACAAGAGCAAATATGTCACATTTCAATAAATTACCAGGGAGGATGAAATAGAAATGGAAAGAATCCACCAATCACCTCCTGAAAGAGACCCCAAAAGTGAAGATTCCCACAAATATTACAGCTAAATTCAATGTAAAGGAAAAAAATATTTCAAATGGCCAGAAAGAAACAATTCAAATACCATTGACCTACACCCAGGATCATATAAGGTTTAGCAGCTTCCTCATTAAAAGAGTGGAGGGTTTGGAATATGTTATTCTAGTAGGCAAAGAAGGTAGGCTAAAGCAAGAATAACCTACCAAACCAAGCTGAATATAATCCTTCAGGGGAAACTTTTTTTAGTGAAATAGAGAACTTCCACATATTCCTGATGGAAATACCAGAGATGAATAAAAAAAATCTGGTAGTCAAACAGAAAACTCGAGAGGATCATTAAAAGGTAAATGTAAAAGAGTACTCACAGGGGACTCAATAAAGTTAAACTGTTTACATTCTCTTAAGGAATATAATGAGTGTAAGTCCTAAGAACTTTTTATTATATTACAGTGTAGATAGAGGGAATGGATGTGTGAGTTGGTTATGTTGAGATGATCACCAAAAAAATATAGGCATGAGAAAGAGAGATGTATTGGGAAAAAGGGAAAGAGAGTTGTAGAAGGGAAAAATTTTTCTGACATAAAAAAACATGCAAAGAAGAGATTTTAAAGTAGAGAGGAAAATGGGGTAGTGGTGGCAGGCAATACTCGAACCTCACTCTCATAGAAATTGGTTCAAAAAGGGAAGAATGTGTGTGTGTGTGTGTGTGTGCATGTGTGTGTGTGCATGTGTGTATGTGTGTGCTCACTTGGGCAGAGAAATCTATTTAACTCAGCAGGGAAATAGAAAGGGAAAGAGATAAAAGATATGGGGGGAAGGGAATTATCAAAGGAAGGGTGGATTAAGGAAAGCAGTGGTCAGAAGCAAAACAGACTTTTGAGGAGGGACAAGATAAAAAGGGAGAGGGAGAAAGATAAACAGAAGAAAATAGGATGCAAGGAAGTATATAGCAATCTCAACTGAATGAGAATGGGATGAGCTAACCCATGAAACAGAAACAAAGAGAAGAATGCATTAGAGACCAAAATCCAACAACATATTGTGTACAAGACACATATGAAACAGAAAGACAGGGACAAAGTCTGGAGGAAAATCTATTATCCCAGCTGAAATAAAAAAAAGCAGAGGTAGAAATCTTGATTTCAGTCAAAGTAAAAGCAAAAATAGACCTAATTAAAAGAAACAATCAAGGAAACTACATTTTGCTAATAGGTACCACAGACAATTTTTTACAGCAAGTTTTTCTAAAAAAGTTTCCATTTCTCAAACGTAAAGGAAACTGAGTCAAATTTTAAAAAGAGAGAGGGATTTCCCAATTGATAAGTTGTCAAAGGATATGGACAGGCATTTTTCAGAAGAAGAAATCAAACCTATCTGTCATATAAAAAGCTGTACATCACTATTGATTAGAGAAATACAAACTAAAACAACTAATATATCACCTCACATCTATTAAAAATGACAAATGCTGGAAAGAATGAGGGAAAATAGGTACATTAATGAACTGTTGGTAGGGTAGTGAACTAGTTCAACCTTTCTGGAGAACAATCTGGAATTATATCCAAAGGGTTATAAAACTGTGCATTTGATTCAGCAATATCCCTTCTAGATTTGTATACCAAAATGTTTAAAGAAAAAAAGGAAAAGGACCTGTATGTACAAAAATATTTATAGCAGTTCTTTTAGTGGTAGCAAAGAATTGGAAATTGAGAGAATGCTCATGAATTGGGGAATGGCTGAACAAGTTGTGACATATGATTGTGACAGAGTGCTATCGTGCTATAATAAATGACAAATGTTTCAGAGAAACATGGCAATTGATATAAAGTGGAGTAGAATCAAGAGAATATTATGCCCAGTAATAGTAATGTATTGATGACCAATTGTGAAAGATGAGGTTCCTCTGATCAATAGAATCCAAAGGACTGATGATGAAAAAAAAATGCTACCCATCTCCAGAGACAGACTCAGTGAACTCTGAGTGCAAATTGAAATATAATTTTCTTGCTTTCTGTATTTGGTTTCTGCTTTATTGTGTGATAAAGCTAATATGGAAACGTTAGGCATACTTTCACATGTATAATTGATAGACTGCTTTCTCAGTGGGCATGGGAGGTGGTGAGAAAGAGGGAGAGAAACTTAAACTCATTAATTTAAAAAGAAAAAATGTTAAAAACAAATAAAAGTAAAAAAAAGAAAATGCAAAAAACTCAAGAAAAATAAAGTGAAAAAAGTATACTTCAATCTACAGTTTTGTCTCTACAGGTGAATAGCATTCTTTATCATATTCCCTTTGGAATTGTCTTGGCTCATTATCTTGATTAGAGTAGTTAAATTTTTCATAATTCATCATTGTTCCAATATTGCTGTTATTGTTTCCAATGTTCTCCTCATTCTACTCAATTCACTTTGCATCAGTTCATATAAGACTTTTCAGGTATTTCTGAAGTCCTCCTACTTGTCATTTCCCATTTTATTTGATCTTTTGTGGATACAGATCTAGTAGTGGTATTGCTGAATCAAAAGCTTTGCAAAATTTTATAGTCCTTTAGCTGTAGTTGCAAGTTGTTGTCCAGAATGTTTGGCCCAGTTTACAACTCCACCAAAAGTATGCTAGTGCCTCAATTTTTCCACATCTTTTCCAGCATTTGTCATTTTCCTCTTCTGTCATGTTAGCCAATTTGATAGGATGAGGTGATTTCTCAAAGTTGTTTTAATTTGTTTTTCTCTAATCAAAAGTGATTGAGAGCATTTTTATGTAGCTACTGATTGCTTTGATTTTTTCTTCTGACAATTACCTGTTCGTATCTTTCTAACATTTCTGAATTAGGAAGTGATGTTTATTTTTATAAATTTGATTCAATTCCCTGTATAGTTGAGAAATGACACCTTTGTCAGAGAAATGTACTTAAAAAATTTTTTCCTGCCAGATTTCTGCTTTCCTTTTGATTTTGGGTGCATTAGTTTTATTTATACAAAACCTTTTTAATACCATGTTGTCCTGATGAATATCTGGCCATTGGACCCAGATGACTCTGGAGGAGAAAGTTAGGCTGGTGACCTTGCACAGCCCTCCCTCACTCAAATCAGTGTCAACTGCAAGTCTTGTTATCATCTTGATGTCATCTTCCCATCCTTGCCTGGGGTGCCCTACCAAGGGGGAGATACACCTCCATGGCCAAGAGCTGCTTTTTCTACTGGCTAGATTTCTTGCTCAATGACCAAGCCTTAAGCCCAATTCACTCTGGAGCTCGTAGATTGGATAACAGGTCCCCTCCCACCTAGCATAGAGTGAATGTAAATACTAAATAGAAACGATTTCTTTTTTACCCAAGAATCCTGAGGGTCTTCCCCTCCCAGTTTGATTTTTTTTTTTTAATTAAAGGGGCCATCCCTTGTGTCACTACTTAAAGAAACCTATTCATTGAATGGGTTTATCTCACTCAAAGTGAGAATCTGATAAGATCTTAGCTTAAAATGACCAGGATCTCTCACATTGTATCCTAGGCCATCTCCACTCATCCTGATAAATGTCTGGCCACTGAACTCAGATGGCTTTGGAGGAGCAAGTGAGGGTGGTGGCCTTGCACAGTCCTCCCTCACTCAAATCAAAGTCAGCTGCAAGTCTTGTCATTATCTTGATGCCATGGTCCTCTTTGAGAACAAAGGACAAAATAATTTTGCTTCCTGGGACCTTCTCTATCTCTTATTGGTCATAAACTCTTCTCTTATCCATAGATCTGAAAGGTGAATTTTTCCATGCTCCCCTAATTTACTTATGATATCATACTTTATGTCTAAATCATTTATCCATTTTGACCCTATCTTGGCACACAGTATGAGGTGTTCATCTATGCCTAGTTCCTACCAAGCTACTTTCCAGTTTTCCCAGAATTTGTTTTCAAATGTTGAGTTCTTGTCCCTAAAGCTTGGATCTTTGGGTCTATCAAACAGTAGGTTACTATGGTCATTTACTACTGTGCATTGTGTAGCTGATCTTTCCCATTGATCTACCACTCTATTTATTAGCCAGTACCAGATAGTCTTCATGATTACTGCTTTGTAATATTGTTTGAAATCTGATACTGGCACATATTCCACCCTCCCCCCACCGTGATTCCATTCCATTCCGCGATTCTGGACCTTTTGTTCTTCCAGATGAATTTTGTTATTACTTTTTCTAGCTCTATGAAATAATTCATTGCTAGTTTGATTGATATGGTACTGAACAAATAAACTTAGGGGGAGTTGTTATTTTTATTATGTTGGTTCAACCTACCCATGAGCAATTAATATTTCTCTGATTGTTTAGATGTTTTTTGATTTGTGTGAAAAGTGTTTTGTAGGTGTGTTCATATATAATCCTTGGGTTTGTCTTGGCAGGCAGATTTCTAGGTATTTTATATTATCTACAATGATTTTAAATAGAATTTCTCCATCTCTTCTTTCTGGGCTTTGTTGGTAGTATATAGATTGATAGTATGTAGATTTAGGTGAGTTTATATTATATCCTGCAACTTTGCTAAAGTTATTAATTATTTCAACTAGGTTTTTTTTGTTGACTCCCTAGTGTTCTTTAAGTGGACCATCATATCTATCATCTGCAAAGAATAACTTTGTTTCCTTGTTGACTGTTTTTATTACTTCTATTTCTTTTTCTTGTCTTATTGCTATAGCTAGCATTTCTTTTTTAAAAAAAATTTTTATTAATTAATTTTTTAATTTTCAACATTCACTTCCACAAGGTTTTGAGTTCCAAATTTTCTCCCCACCTCTCCCCTCTCCCACGCCAGGACAAGGTGTGTTCTGATTACTCTTTCCCCAATCTGCCTTTTCTTATATCACCCCCCCCTTCTCTTATACCCTTCCCTTCTATTTTCCTATAAGGCAAGATAGATTTCTATACCCCATTTATCTTATTTCCCAGTTGCATGTAAAAACAATTTTTAATATTTGTTTTTCAAACTATGAGTTCCAAATTCTCTCCCTCTCTCCCTCCCTAATGAGGGCTTACTCACCCTCATTGAGAAGGCAAGCAATTCAATGAAGATTATACATGTGTAGTCATGCAAAACTCTTTCATAATAGTCATGTTGTGAAAGACCAACTATATTTCCCTCCATCCTATCCCACCCCCCATTTATTCTATTCTCTGCTTTGACCCTGTCTCTCCTCAAAAGTTTTGCTTCTGATTACCCTTCCCTCAATCTGCCCTCCCTTCTATCATCCCTCCCTCTCTTATTTCCTTCCCCACTACTTTCCTGTAGTGTAAGACAGATTTCCAAACTGAATTGAGTGTGTATTTTATTCCCTCCTTATAAAGCTTGCATTTCTGATACAATAATGAATAATAGTGGTGTGTGAGTATATGTTTTAGACTAGCCCTTACTTTACAGAGCTGAGAGCAAGAAAGACAGGGAAGACTTTGTTGTAACAACATGTCCTAGTTCTGAGAGGATCAGTTATCCGAGTGGCTTTCCTCACATATCTGTGTTTGTGTTACCTTCCATTTTGTGTATGTCCTGAGGAGATCATGTAAATTAGACCATGTGACATGCTGTCTTAGGTCTTAGGCACACAATAAGCATAGTAATTATACCATGTTATGCTGGTAGGAGTTGTGTCCTTGAAAGCACCTTCTGAACCTTCGCCTATTTCCCTGAATATACCTGTATCAGAAGTTGTGGCTTATGACATAGGTAGGAGCTCATCTTAAATGACCTCTCAGGTCCTTTCCATCTTTGAAGTTCTAGAAGTCACTATAGGGAGGTGGTGGCAAACCTTTCCTTAGAAATGAGTGTAAAAGAAGTCCTGAGTTAGTCTGTGAGTAGCCAGAAAGTCTGACTTAAAATCCAAGTCAGTGAAGTCAAATCATGGCAGTATAGGATCCCTGTTATGCCAGAAACAGACCAATAACCTAGGAAGAGTGGTCTACTGCCTTTCATAATGGTGAATTGTAGAGTTAGGCTTCTCTAGACAACTCACAAGCTAGTAATTAAGCTGATTTGTTCTCCATGAGCAGTGACAACACATTGCTGATGCTTGGCTATATGATCTGGTTTTTCCTTGTCTAACCTGGCAATCTCTGATATTCCTCCCACTTCCTTAGGGATAAAGAACATTATTCCCTCTAGACATCACTGATGGGGAGTGATTTATGGGGGCAGTCTAAATCAGAGAATACTTTTTTTTAAAGAGATAAATTTTATTTCTTTTAAGAACATGTAGTAAGTGGAATCTTATAGTGTTGCCAGGTAGAGAGCTGTACCTGCTTTAGTGGAGAGATAAGATTTATTTGTACATGATTTATATGAAAATGGATGTTGCTAACGTGCCTTAAAAAGTATTTAAAACAATTATTTAAAGTACATTTTCATTGATATCTTCTGTCTTTATATCACCTAAATTTCACCCTTCCAAAGAGTTATCCCATATAATAAAGTATTTTTGTAAATGAAAAAAAAAGAGTGAAAGAGAAAAAAATCAATAAAATTCATCAACATGTCAAAAATATGAAAATATATGCATTTCATACCCATAGACCTCCCACTTTTGTAAAGGAGTTGATGGGAAGGGGTGAAGTATTTTTTCATATGCCTTCTTAAAGTTCATTCTTGTTCTTTACAGTTTTGCAATACTCACTTTCAATTCTTTTGTGTTTTTTTCATTCCATTTACCTTGTGCATTTTGTGGAAAACAATTTTAAAAATTAAACAGGTTAATCTACCCTCTTCTAATTCTATATGTGCAAGTACTTTCATTTCTAATAGACAGAGCCAGGGTAAACTCTCATTCAGATCTTGTCTGAATGATCACATATCCTTAACTAGTGAGGTTTGAATTAAAGTGGTGTTATTACAAATGACTTTGTCCCAAGGTTTGTCCTAAATGCTCATGCAGATCCTACCTTCCCTGTCCTTCCTCCTAAATTAGTCTGGTGATGAAGTTTTATAAGTTTATATAACAACAATTAAAAGAATTTATCATCATGGAGAGGAGCACTTAAAAGAAGAAATCTACTCAAGGTCCTCAGAGTGCAGAAGGGCATTTAATACTGCAAACTGCCTGATCTCAGCTCAGTCAGTAACTATTATATCCCCTCTCAATACCTGCTAAAGAAGAACAGTTCTGTCTCCATATCCAGGGGAAGGGTTTCCCAAACAAGATTGAGGATTTAGTAAATTCTGGTTTTCCTATGTAGTTTAAAGATTAGAATAACACCAGCTACAGACCAACTAGATTAAGCCCACAAACTCTAATTAAACAGTTCATCAGTAATGATTAATTAAAACAAAACAAGTTTGGCTATGCTTTGATTGAATATATATGTATATACATATGTGTGTTTGTGTGTGTGTGTGTGTGTGTGTGTGTATTCCAGAATTTTTTGAACTCCAAAAATGAAATCAGGGGATTATTTTCAAAAGTGACAAATTGAGAAGCCTGGGAAAGACCTTATTCAATGCTCATGGCTACCCAGTCAGAATGAAATTCAAGTAAACCTAACAGCAGTTCCCAGATGATCTCTTGGTGGATTCTGCTCAATTTAATTCAGTAAACATCTACTGCCAACCTACTGTGTGTAAAGTCTATGCTAAGTAGGAGCAAATAAAAAGAAAAAATGAGATCTAGTTGTTTCTGTCAAGGATATTCCTATCTAGTAAGGGATGCAATGTGGCATAGTAGAACGTTCACTGAATTTGACACAAGAAAAACTCGGTTTAAATTCAAACTTTACCATTTGATAGCATATAGATTCTTTGAGAACAATAATGATTTTACTTTTTTTTGTATTTCAAATACTTTGTATAATGCCTGACTCATGGTGTGTGTTTGTCCTTCATTGCTGAAGAAGACCATGCCATCAAAGAAATGATGACATGACTTGCACTTGACTTTGTTTTGAGTGATGGAGGGCTGTGCAGGTCACCAGCCTCAATTCTGCTCCAGAGCCATCTGGAACCAGTGACCAGATATTCATCAGGATGACTGGAGATGACCCAGGATGAGGCAATTGGGGTTAAGTGACTTGCCCAAGGTCACACAGCTAGTGAGTGTCAAGTATCTGAGGTGAGATTTGAACTTAGGCCCTCCCAACTTCTGCATTAGTGCTCTATCCACTGCACCACCAGCTGCCCCCTGACTCATAGTAGGTGTTTAATAAATGCTTGTTGAATTTTAAATATTGGCTTGATCAGTCCTGGGTAGGTCACTTAAACTCTGTGAATTCCAGCTTCTTTCTCTGTAAGGTGGGATTAGTAATATTCATCTGACTTTCCTCACAGTGTTGTCATGAGAAGAGTGCTTTGTGAATCATAAAGTAGTCTTAAAATGCAGGTTATTACTACTATTATAACAGTATCAGACATAATATAATATACAGATGAGGATGGGAGTAGGAAGCATTTTCAAGATAACATTTCTTGTTTATTTTAAAAAGCAAATATTATAATAGATTATTCCCGTTTCACATCCTCATGAGATTTTCCGCATTTCATTATGATACTGCTTCCTAAATAATCAATCAGGAGCTATAAGAGTTCTCATGACCACCTGTAAAACAAGTTTATAGAGTGATACTTAGCAGCTCCATTATCTTCATCTGACTTTATCCAAGGCCAATGTCCTATAAAAGATGTATGTGAGGCTATAAGGATGACAGACTTTTTTTAAACATTAAAATTTGTAATTTATTTTTAACATTATTTTCTTTTTTAAATGTGAGTTCCAAATTCTTTCCCCCTCCCACTTCTCCCATGCCCACTGAAAAGGCAAACAACATATCAGTTATACATATAAAATCATGTAAAACATATTTCCATGTTAGCCATATTGCAAAAAAAAAAAAACCAAGGAAAAGAAAGAACATGAAAAAAGTATTCCTTAATTTACACTGAGTTCATTAGTTCTTTCTCTGGAGGTGAATTAGCATTTTTTTTTATCATTAGTCCTTTGGAGTAGTCTTGGATCATTGTATTGATCAGAATAGCCAAGTCTTTCCTAGTAGATCATCATTAAAATATTGCTCTTACTGTACACAATGATATCCTGTTCTCAAGTCACTTTGCATCAGTTCATAGAGGTCTTGCCATGTTTTTCTAAGCTTCCCTCCCAGCCCAGTCATTTCTCATAGCATAATAGCGTTCCATCACAATCATATGCCACAACTTGTTCAGCCAGTCCATAATTGATGAGCATCCCCTCAGTTTCCAATTTGTTGCCACCACAAAAATTGCTGTGCACTGTTTTACAGTCCTTTGGGCATAGTTCCAGATTATTCTACAGAATGGTTGGATCAATTCACAACTCTGATTTTGTTTTATTGTTTTTTGATGTCTTATAGAATCATTAGCTTCCACTTACCCAGTTCTAATTTTGAAGGAATTATTTTCTTCAGGAGGCTTTTGTATCTTTTTTTTATTTGACCAATTCTGCTTTTTGAGGAGTTCTTTTCATCAGCGAATTTTTGTGCCTCTTTTATCTTTAGGCCAATTCTATTTTCTAAGCTACTATTTTCTTCAGTATTTTTGGTGTCTTTTTTTTTTTATCAAGCTGCTAATTTCCTTTTTATAAGAGAATTGCTTCACTCATTTCTTTTTCTAATTTTTCTTCTACCATTCTTTTTCTTCCCTCCTTTCCTTCCTCCCTCCCTTCCTTTCTTTTCTTCCTTCTTTCTTTCTCTCTTTCTTTTATTCTTTCTCTCTCTTTCTTCCTTCCTTCTTTCCTTTCTTTCCTTTCTTTCTTTTTCTTTCTTCTAGGAATTCTTCCTGGCTTTGGGTCCAATTTTTTTGGTAGCTGTTTTCATATTGTCTTCTTTTGAGTTTATATCTTAGTCTTCTTTCAAGTTATTTTTCTGGTTTTATTGTTTACTTATTTCCCCAGGCTATTTCTTGACTTTTAACTCTATGTTAAAGCTGAACTCTGTTCACCTGGTGGTGGGGATGCACTTTACTAAGCTTTAGGCTTTTTCATGCTGCTGTTTTCAGAGCTAGTTCTGGGAACTGGCAAGTTTTTGGTGATTCTGAGGTGGTGTGATTCTGGGAGAGGTATAATTACTGCTCTATAGGTCTGTACTCTGGTCTTTATTCAGGAAGGGTCACTGGTCCTCTGTAGCTGTGAGTGTTAGTGCTCTTCTTTGCTTTGGAACCATGACTAGGACCCTGCTCCTTTGTGACTAACCACCAGCTGTCCTCATCACCCTGGTACACTGACCCAGAACTGTGTATGAATAATAGATTTGCCAATCAGTTCCAGCTATACCCAGGACCAGAAAAGGGTCCTCTCTAATCTCTTTCTGAGAGGTTGTTCAACCATCTTATCATCTCTGGGCAGAAAGCTCCCACAGTTGCTGCTGCTGCTACTGCTACTACTTTTGCAGCTGCTGTTGCTGCCATAGCATGTGTGGACTCTGGATAGGTCTTCACCCTCCACAGACTTCTCCAGCCCAACTTCTTAAGTTGTCTTAGGCCAGAAAAATGTCTCTCCCTGATCTTTTGTTGACTTTGCTGCCCCCAAACTTGATGCAAGGTGATAGTTTAAAATTGTTTGGAGGGGAATGTTGGGAGAGTTCAGTTGCATGGCTGCCTCTAATTGGCCATCTTGCCTCTGCAGTAATGGCATTTTTAATGTGATTGACCTTAAATATCAATATTTTCAGTATTTACCACCTGCTGATGCCAATGGTTTTCTGTTTCGTGAACGGATGCTTTCTCTGAGTGCAAAGTCCTAACGAGGAATTCAGATGCCTGAGGCAAATTCAGTGGAATAGGGAAAAACTATTTTCCTTGGGTAGGTTCCATTGTACCAGGAAAGTGGGAAATTTGTTCTCTAGAGAATCTATGTCCAACTTCTGTGGCATGTCTTATGATCTTTGGTTGTAAGCTTCCAATCCCCAGGAAAAGCCAAAGAAGGAGAGGAAACAAGGAGTAAGAAAACATGATAGTGGGAAAAAAGACAGACTAGGAGTGAGTTGGTGTGCCTTTGGTGTTGGCTCTTAATGGCATGGGGTTGGCAATGAAACACATAACTGTAAGACAGAGGTCTTCCACAGGGCAGAAATACAGACCCTGTATTTCTGTATCAGTGCCCTGGTGCAAAGACCCACTCTCCCATTTCTCTAGTTAAAGTTTTGCTTCATAGAATCAGAATGTTGGAATTGGAAGAGACCATGGAGACCATTAAATCCAGCTTCTATCTGAGAAGAAATCCTTTCTAAAATGTCTCCAACAAGTGATTGGACAACTTTTTTTTTCTTTGCAAACAAATGCTTAGATCATAAATTTAAATCTGGAAAGGGAGGTGCCTTAGAGGTCATTACATCCAACCCTTTAATTTTACCAGTGGAGAAAATGAAGGAAGAGTAGCTAAGTGATTTGCTCAGGGTCACATAGTATCTGAGGCAGAATGTGAATTAAGGTCTTCTTGACTCCAACTCAAGCATTTCCCACTCAGGTTTTTTATTCAGACTCCTTAAAAATAATTCTAGTTACTTCTCAATAATTTCAACCCTCCCCTACTGTCCCTTGCCCCCATAGAAATAAAATCCTCACTTATTGTTGAATGAATGAATATCGTTAAATAAAACAAATCTATACATTGGTCATATCTGGAAATGTAGGCTTCATTCTGGAGTGAAAAGAACAGTGTATTTGGAATTAGAGGACCAGCATTCAAATTCTAGCCCTGTCCCTTATTATCTATGTGACCTTCTTTGGGCAAATCAATTAACCTCTCTGGTCATCAATTCCATCACCTGAACACAGGAGGGGGTTATATTAAATTAAAATCCTTCTAAAGTCCCTTCTAGCTTAACGTCTGTGACCCTGTGGCTTTGTACCTCTGCTGAGAGGGTCGAGAAAGGCTTCAGTGTCAGTTGTCTGAAATCACCATTAGCCATAGTATTTCTCCGAGTTCTGAAGCCTTAGTGTTGTTTTTCTTTTTCATTATTGTGCTTATCCTTTCATTCTACTCTTTTCGCTCTGAATCAATTTATGTGTTTTCCTAAGTCTCTCTGAAGTTTTCATGTTTGTCATTTCTTAGAATATAACAATATCCCATTATATTCACATCTACCACAATTTGTCCAGTCATTGCCCAATTGACTACCTACTTTCCTTCTAGTTCTTTGTTACTACAGAGAAAAGACTGCTTTAAATATTATTGTATATATTTGTATGGATGTGTGTGAATGTACATATACATACATAGATATATACACATGTGTTTGTATGATATATATATATTTATATCTTCCTACCTACCTACCTATCCATGTAACACATGTATAAAGCAGTTAGGTGGTACACTGGATAGAGTGCCAAGCTTGGGGTCAAGAAAATCTGACTTCAAATCCAGCCTCAGTCATTTACTAGCCATGTGACCCTGGGCAAGTCTTTTGATGGTGTTTGCCTCAGTTTCCTCATCTGTAAAATGTGCTGGGGAAGGAAATGGCAAACCACTTCAGTATCTCTTCTAAGAAAACTCCAGATGGGCTCATGAAGAGTTGGACATGACTGAAAAATGACTGAATACTATATATCTCTATATCTCTATCTATGTATTTCATTACTATATATGTCTGTCTTAGATCCCTTTGGGGTATATTTCTAATTGTGGTATCAAAAACCAAAAGACTTATAATGAGAAGAAAACCACTGCCACCCAAAAAATACCTTCCCACTGTTTTGGGTTTATTGGATGAATTCCCCAATCAGTTCTTTTGTTATACTTATAGCATATGGGGTAACTGTCCTTTCAGAATTTCCCCTAAGCACACTTTGACCCATATGAAGTTTGTAAGGGTGATACACTTTAAATTGCCCATTTTTGTATGAAAGGGTTTGCAAATTCAGTTGATTATAGACAAGGACAATCCATACCCTTTGCAGGTTCTCTGGAAGGGCACACTTGCGGGTCAGGGAAGGGACCTTTGGTTTCACTGATATAGGGAAATCTCACTTGGAGACTCTTTCCATCAATGTAGCAACTTATAATTATTAATAATAATAACTCATTTGTATCGTGCTTCAAATTTTATGAAATAACCTGTGACCCTCATAGCAATCATTGAATTATTTATTCCCATTTAAAGTAGAGAAAATGAAGATTATGAGAGGTAAAGTAATTTGACCAAGGTCATACAGCTGATGTCTGAGGGAAGATTCAAAATCACATCTAGTATCCTGACTAGTACCCAAGCTGCCTCTCTAAAACTTGAGTTTGAGGGCTCTCACTGAGGAGTTGAGATACTTACCAGGGTCATACAGTTAGTATGCATCAGAGGTAAGACTTTAACCCAGGTCTTCTTAATTCCAAAGTCAACCTCCTTTTCCCAATGCCATCACCTCTCTCTCTTGTCACCATGAAAGGTACACCTTCTATGTGCAAATCTATTAAGGGATAATACTTAGCACATTGCTAGGCATACAGCAAGCACTCAATATATATATTTCACAGAATCATATGATTCTATGAATCTTGTTTGCACTCATTTGCTTACAAAGCACTTTACATTCATTTTCATATTAGATCCTCATAGGCCCCCCTCTATAAAATAAAGAGTTCAGTTATTTTATGCCCATTTTACAGTTGGAAAATGACTCAACCAAGATAACAGGATGAATGAGTGGCAGTACTTGGTACTAGAACATAATTATCCTGACTCCTAGTCTGGGTCTCTTTCCAGTAAGTGATATGGATTGTCAGGCTCTGGAATAGTCTGGTGATCTACATAAATAAATGAAAGAATGAAGCATTTATTAAGCACTATGTATAAAGCACTGGGAATATCCGTAGAAAAGTCA